>NW_010191706.1:0-35603 GCF_000695765.1 Mesitornis unicolor | reverse complement strand
ATTCAGCCTGTCCAGGTCCCTCTGCAGAGCTAGGAAATCTGGTTTCTTTCCATATATTGAATCTCCTATGCAGTCTAGTAACATTATTTAATTGATGTTTTTGGATTGTAGGAGAACTGCAGGGTAATAAGTCTTATCTTTGCATGCAGTTTTGAGGAATAAATTTTAACATCTAATTATAAAGAAAATGAGATTACAGAATTTTAATATAGTAAGGAATAATTGAAAAACTAATAAAAAAGCTGCCCTCTTGAAAGCCTGTCCTAAAACAAGCCTGTGAAATAAATGGCACAGTTGCTTGGGTAGTGAACTACAGCCTTTACAGGTGCAATTGCTAACTTGATTTGTTAATGATAATTAAACAGATGAAAAAGGTGTTTCAGGTGTCGGCCATTTGGCAGCCACTTTATAGTCCTTAAGCTTTTATAAATTAGTAAGGTCAGGAAAGATGTTTATGAATGCTGCACTAATGGCCTGCAAGATGCCTGCTGCAGACTGCCCAGAGTTAATTACTCGGAGTTGTCTGTGTGGGTTGATTTTTGTCTTTTTTTGTTTTTCCCTTTTAAATTCCCAGGTGGTACCACACAACTCTTTGTGCTGAGGGAAAACATAATTATTTCTGTAAAAGTTCACCACTGTGGCCAGCATCATCTTTTGACTTTCTGAGGCTTCAAGTATCTGAAGTTAAATGCACAGAATCCTTTGACTGATACTTTCAGTTTTGAAGCATGAGTTGCAGAAACGCTGTTCCTGTCCTCTAGTGCTATTTTTGTGTGGAGTTTGTCATTTGAAACGCCTTTGCAAAACGTGTTATTTAAAATAATTTATATTGCTTTTGGTTGCACGCACCAGATACTGTGCACTAGGTGTCAGCATTGGTCCTCCTTCACAACTCCATGCTGCTGGTTACTGGGATGTAGACTTGAAGTTGTTGGTAGCTCCCAAATTTTCTGCTGCAGTTTCTTCTTGGCTGTCTGATTTCAAAGCAAGGATGTCATTCAGAGCAGAGGGAAAGACTGATTATTTGGGATTTGTGCCAATATATTGATAAGCTAAAGCAGCACGTTGGTAGCTACTCATCAAGTTTGTTTCAACTTTAAGCCTAACTAACGGGGCTTAACCTTCCAGAAACGTCTTCCTCACTAGCTGACAGTCTGCATATGTATTGTATCATGGAACAAAAATTTTGTGGTTTACAAGATCAGAGAGAGAGAAAAATGGAGACAGTTTCTTTGCTTTCATAGCCTGAGATTTCAAGATGAATAATGAGATTTAACCTTAAAGGGATTAAAATGTTTAACTTGGTAAATCAGTAGATTTTGGAAGTGGTGTATTTTTGCATTCTCATGCACATGAATATCGTGTTCAATGTCTTCCATAAAATGTGGAGCTGTTGGGCTGTTATTGACTGTTTTGACGATTTACTTGTTAGTACCACTGACAAATAAAGTTGCTAACGAACTTTATCTTGGCTGCTTTTGGTAGCTGTTGAACTTGAAGCAAGCTTCAGTTTTCCTGGCAGTAGAAGCTGTCGTGACTGGCTACATGCAAAATCAGTGGCCTTCTGTAGTGCTGGAGATAAGTCTACTACAGGCTTTTTTTTTTTTTTTACACTGTAAAATGTTGATTAAAACCAATCCTTTTCTTTCTTGCCTTGAAATTTCAGCTTTCAGAAGAAGAGAAAATCCAGCGTTACAGCATTCTTTCCGAGCTGTATGAACGTATTGGTTTTCACCGCAAGTCTGCGTTTTTCAAGCGTATAGCAGCGATGCAGTGCGCCGCACCCAGCATCCCCGAACCCGGCTGGAGGGCCTGCTACAAACTGCTTTTGGAAACTCTCCCTGGCTACAGCTTATCATTGGACCCTAAAGATTTCAGCAAAGGTAAGTGTGATTTAGCATAGTAGGTCACTTGACTGGATTTCTATACCTAATTTCCTTGAGAGATTTCAAATTAAATCAAAATCATGTACCTATCTGAAACTGTTTGCGGCCAATAGAGCAGTTCTTTAACACTGCACCTTCACTTCTTCTTAGTGTCGCTTTCAGTAATTTCAAACTGCTGTGAACTGCAGCTGAATGTGTTGCTTTATACCTCTGTTTGCAGCAAATAATTGCTTTATTTATGAGAACTTCATTTCTACTCTTTTTCAAAAATGTTTTTGGTTATATACTTCTCAGAACAAAAAAAATTGTCTCTTGTGTTTGAGTATTTTTCAATTAAAGTGCCTTCAACTCGTGCATCAGAAATTGTATTTCTTTTGGTATTTGTTGCTGTTTGTTTTCATAATGAAAGAATGATTCTTTTACATATTTTTGTATATAGACACACACACATATACATATAATGCAGTTGTAAGGTCAAATATGTCACATTTTTCCACATATCAGATCAAAGTGATCTTATCTGTAAGACTAGCATTTGCTTAAGACATTTCAGTAGTTTTAGATGCTACATATGTTTAATTGCATCTATTAAAAGCCAAAGGATGAATAGTCCATAAGGAATGTGGCAATTCTTGTAGCTGTTAAATACGGTGTTCTCTTGTGCAAGTTTTGTGCTGCTTGCTGCCCTTCTTTAGGTAAGCTGTATTTCAACAGTTTTAGCAATGTTACCTAAAGCTCTATACAAAGCAATGATTTTAAAAGTTATCTTGATTTTTAATATACTATGCTGCGTTTTTCCTCTAAAGGAAGAGGCAGCTTGGCATCTCTTGAGTAAACACTTCCAAGTTGGCCAAATGTCATCATTCTTTTGTATAGTAGCGTTTCTGGGAACCATTCACTATATGTTGCAGCTGCAGCGGAAAACAGCAAGCAACAGACTGACCATGTGTTGGAGGAAAGGAGGTGGAGTTCATCAGTACCAAAACTCTGACCTGGTTTAAATATTAATAAAGACCAGCTGAAATATTCCTTTCCCGGAGGTGGAGTTCATCAGTACCAAAACTCTGAACTGGTTTAAATATTAATAAAGAGCAGCTGAAATATTCCTTTCCTTTTTGTGAGAGTACATTGACTGTTGGGATTCCAGTTCGATGATGTTGTGTAAGCTCAGTTGTAAGTTCAGTTATTCCTATGTATGCACAAATACAGATTAGGTAGAGAATGGATTGCCCTGAGGAGCAGGACTTGGAGGTGGTGGTTAAGCCAGGATTGTGCACTTGCAGCCCAGAAAGCCAACCCTATCCTGGGCTGCATCACAAGAAGTGTGGCCAGCAGGGCGAGGGAGGTGATTCTGCCCCTCTGCTCTGCTCTGGTGAGACCCCACCCCACACAAAACCTGCGTCTGCTTCTGAAGTTCTTAATAAAAGAAGAACATGGAGCTGTTGGAGCAAAACCAGAGGAGGCCACGAAGTTGATCAGGGGCTGGAGCACCTCCCCTATGAGGACCGACTGAGAGAGTTGGGGCTGTTCAGCTTGGAGGGGAGGGGAGGGGCGGCTTGGCTCCAGGGGGACCCTATTGCAGCCTTTCAGTAACTGAAGGGGGCTTAGAGAGGGACTTTTTACAAGAGCATGGAGTGATAGGACAAGGTGTAATGACTTTAAATTGGAAGGGGGGAAAATTTAGACTAGATATTGGGAAGAAATTCTTCCCTGTGAGGCTGGTGAGACACTGGCACAGGTTGCCCGGGGAAGTTGTGGATGCCCCCTCCCTGGCAGTGTTCAAGGCCGGGTTGGATGGGGCTTTGAGCAGCCCCTGTGTCCCTGCCCATGGCAGGGGTTGGACTGGGGGAGATTTAAGGTCCCTTCCAACCCAAACCATTCTGTGAGTCTGTGGTAGATCACTTAGCAATTGAAATAATGGAGGTATCTAGCCAATTCAGTCAAGGTATAATATGAATCAACTTGTCTTACTACCCACTGGGTGATATTTTCCAAGCTCTCTTAGCTCCACTGATGGAACAGGCATGTAGACAACCCACTGTGGATGTATGGATGGTTAGTTGTTTTTTTTTTTAAACTGTAATGTTTTTAGCCATCACTGAAGGAATTGATATGTGGGAAGAGGCAGAAAATGCCAAGTGGACTAGACAGAAAGAGACAAAGAGTCTAGGAAGAAAGAATGTGCTGGGAAAAATATGCTGTGGCCTATGAGGGAAAATAAGACCAGGACGAGACAGTGTTGGAGAAGAGGTTGTAGAAGTTCTGCAAGAAGTGACAGTTTTAAAAAAGTGACATGATTGGTATTTATCTTTCATTTTTGCCTTACCTTTATGGTGCAGTTAAGTGCTTTGTCAGACTTTACTCTTTTTGCCCTTCAAGTGGCTGTTTCAGAGACGTACGGAAAGATCGTTGTAAACTTTAAGAACTACTTGATAAAAATGACATTTCACACATGAAAAATAATGGTACTCTTGTGTGCAGAATGGAAACTCTCAAGGTTTGGCCGCAGTAAATATTTCTAGAAAAGTTTGCCAGATGCTGAAAGGTAATGTTAGAAGGAAGACTGTTTCAAAGTCTAAGAATTATTGCACATCTTGGAATAACTGTTATTTAAAAGTTATTGCTCTTGCTTACTACTAAAAGCAGGTTTAAGTTTCCTGAAGAGTACTGCATATTACATTTTTGAAAGGAAAGTTCCATTATGCTGATCTGTTTATTGTTACCATAGACTCTTTGCAAATGTGAAATAATTTATAGCCCGAAACTTAGTTTTTAAAGACTGAAAATCAGGAAATGTGCCTCATGTCCTGTAGTTTTATTGCTTTTTTACTGACTTTTAACAGCCAAGATAGCATTTAGAGAAAACATCTTTGCTTGATCTTCGAAGAAACTTAAGAAGTACTTTATTTGGATAAAAAAGAAGTTTCTGGTGAAGATGTTGTTGAAAGCTCAGGTGAATTTCTTGTTCAGAGAATTTAAACAAAAATAGAAAACTTTAAAGGTTTTCAATGTCATTTCAATTTCTTACTTCATGGCAAGCGTTAACTTCATTTCCTGAACTCTAATGATAAATTTATTAGTTGATAGACAAGCATATGAAACAAAAACTGCTTTCACATTTAGATATTCAAGCAAACTCGAAGATGTAAATTTTTCTTTTGTTTTGAGTACAAGATTTGGATTTAGTAATTATTGGTTCCATTGGGTGACTTTATATATATATATAAAATAAAAATTTAATTATCGCTTAGTATATAAAGAAAAGCACAACCAATTGACTTGTGATGACTTATAGCTTAAAAAAACCCTAAATGACTGCTTACTTTCTAGGCACTCATAGAGGATGGGCGGCAGTACAGATGCGTTTGCTTCATGAACTGGTTTATGCTTCCAGAAGAATGGGCAATCCTGCTCTATGCGTCAGGCATCTGTCTTTCCTTCTCCAGACCATGCTGGATTTTCTTTCTGATCAAGGTATGATTTTTTTAAAAAATGAGATATCCACACTTTCTTTTGTCCCACAGTCAAACAATGTGACTTCTTTTTGGAAATATATTTAATTTGCGTAGTAATGGAGATCAGGGAAGTTAGGGAATTCTGTGCACCTGTCAGTAATTGCTGGTAATCAATCACATATACATCATCATTAGTTTTAAATATTACAATGTTCCAACCTTCATGTGTAGCATCTAAAATGAAGTTGTCCTAATTTTTTTTCATCTGTAGGTTGACTGCTTCAAGCCTAATGCTCTGTTTCCCTGGTAAATGTTAGGAATATGATTGGAGGGCTTAATTTAATCTTAAATGGCTTTTCCAACCAAATGATTCTATCATTCTGTAATTTGTGTGTGGACTAAGAAAAGAAGTATTATTTGTAAATTCTAGCAGCCTTCAAGCCTTCGTAAGTGCTATTAATGAGGAGATTGAGAGGAATTGAAGCTGAAAAGTAAATTTGGAAGGGAAGCGTGTACTGGAGTTCAGAGTGAATCCACTGAGTTTTCTGATGAGAGACGTTTTCGGATGAAACATTAATGGTTTGGACACAAAAGTCATTTAATGGAGTCGGCACAATCCTTGTCCCTGTGTTTGAGACAATGGACTTGTGGTAGCTGAGCATGATGGAGTTGAGTTCAACAATATTTAACAGTAGAATTGCATTTCTGGAAGTCAGATAAGTTTCTGTGGTTTCTTTCAATTTGTGGGTTGATTTTTTTAAATTATTATTCAGCAATAAATTTCAGTGGGATTTATTAAATCTGTAAGTGGATAACAATGGAATGAAAGAGTCTGTGGGTGAATTTGAGCAATGGTAATGATATGTGCAAGGACCCTTTTGGGAAGGTGGCGTGTAGCACTTAGAAAATCACCTGGAGAAGGAAAAGGTGACAAATATACTGTTTGTGTTATGTTTCTTAGGAAAAATGTTTGACAGATTTATTTAGCACCCAGAATAATGAGACAGAATTAGTGATGAAACATTTAAAAAATGTTTTTTATTCACATTAAATTAAGTAAAAGGGGTATATTTTTCAGTTATTGTCTTGTTTACGATAAAGAGGATGGGAGTAAAACAATCCAGGTTTATTTTCCCCTCTTTTTTCATTTATTAATGGCCAAATGTCTCTCCGTGGTGACTTCTGCTGTTAAGAACTTTGCTGGTGAGCTTTATGTCTCTGCCTCCCAGTGAATCCCCTCTGTTTAGTGGCTGAAATCAGTAGTGGAGGAAGGAGAGGAGCTGATAAACTGGATTAAATTAATCTTTGTCTGTAGATCTTATTTGCTGTCAAAAGGGCCTTGGATTTTCCTGGACTTTTAATGAAGCTTCGTTGAAGGTTTGGCTGAAGACAAGACTTTGAGCTCTGCTCCAATGCATGTCCACATATGATATTGCTAATCCCTATTTCTAAAGAGGTTATAATTAAAGATTATCAATTAGAAGCTCTTGATTCTGTTAACGGAATACAAATGTGTAGACAAAACTGGTTTGTGTTTAAAACAACATTTTCTTATATTTTAATTGAATAACTATTTTAAACCACAACTTTTGTGTATGTTTACTGAAATTACAATTTCCAACCGCGCAGGCTGGCAAACCTGGATAAAAATTATAAAGTAAGTGGTAGATGTCAGTCACTATTTTAACAACATGGAAGCTGATTTAAAATGAAACTATTTAGTTATATAAATATGTAAACCGCAGTCTTCTGCTTAGCAAAGAGAGGTAGAAGGTCTCTTTTAGAAGCTTCTCTGCATAGAAGCTCTCTAATCTAAAGCCATTATGTTTTAATGTTAACAAGCCCTTGAGAATCGCTCTTTCTTTAAATAAGAAATAAATGTGCAGTTGCAAAGTTGCTCAGAATTAAACCTCTTGCATAATGCTTTTTGAAACATAAGACTGTGTGTACAGCTCACTGAATTTGATTAGGCTAAGGTCAAATACTTGGAAAAAACCCCAATATTTTATTTGGGATCTTCATCAAAAAGTGAGTGTCCACACAGAAAGCACTTACAGAGGGAGAATGGGCATCACCCCTGCAAGCTCACATCATTTCAGATGTTTATTGGGTTTCCAACTGTCGTGCCTGCTGTTTTGTTTCTGGTGGCCAGGATCTCAGTGCACTCAGGTGACCTTTTCTCACCATTCATGGTATGCAGTGAAGCTATGAACGCTTCATTCCTTTTTTGGGGTGAGTTTGGTTTGTTGAAGATCCTCTGAATTTTTCTGTTTTATTATTTGGGAAATAGTGTACACTTTTCAGTGCTTCTCGGGATACCTCTGCCATTAAGATCTTCCTGTCCTGGGATTTTGTGCTTTAGTTCTTCTCAGCCTCCTAGTGAGCTGACAGGCTTCACACCTGAGACCTCTCCTGATCTGTCTGTAGTTTACTTAAATTTCTGCCTCTATGATGATTCTGCCTTGCATGACGCCTGCAGAGGTTGTTTTTCATCTGTTCACCAGTGTTCCGGATGGTTTTATTCTTGAGGTGAGTGACAGTAGGTGATGGAGAGAAGATCTAGAAGTGCTTCCTGAAATGTGCTAGGGTGCCTTCCTGTCATTCCTGTGCGTGGTTAATGGTTAGTGGCTACGTGGCTGTTAATTTCAGCTGCATCCTCTGTTACCAGACTTTAGGACACAGATTGGTTCCCAAAGCGTTTTGGCAGCTATTTATGATTATGGAGGCTACTGTGAAGGTGCATGTTGGCCTTTCATCACCAGTTCTACCCGCTGGTCCTGCATAGTCAACAGGCAAAGGTACCAAGACAAACAATAATGTTCTGTATTTTTTCTTCTCTCTATCATGGAATTGATTTTGGACACAGCCTGCATGATTGTCTGAGATCTCTTGCGATCCTTTAGGTGCTCCTCTAGCCACCTGAATTGTCAGCACAGTATCTTCCTACTGTTATCATGAGGAAATTTGGTTTAGCCCTAGCAAACTACAAACAATATCCTGGGCTTCGTTGCAAATACCCCTTCAATAGAGACATATGCCTTTCCTGGAGTGGGTACTCATCACAGTCACTGATTCTGCTGAAAGAGATGAAGTCTTTAAACTTGTGACACTTCTCTCCAACCAGAGGACAGATGAAGTCCTGCACATGACGAAGGACTTAGAGGGTTTCCTCACTGTAGCTGGATATTTTATTTTCAGAAGCAAACCTTGTCAACAGAGCTCATCAGTCTCCATTAGGAGGGATTTCTCTGCGTAGATTTTAATTTTCAGTTTGCCTACTTTATGTATCTCCATACTATGAATTGCCTGAGATCATTACTTGGTCAGGAGCTGTTTTTATGGTATATCTCAGATAGTGATTGCATGCTATGGCTGCACTTGGTCAGTGGGATGATAGAAACATAGCTCTATCTCAGAAAAAGGATCTTGTTCCTTTCAAAGGTCCTGAATTAAATGTTCAGAAATATCCCTAGTTGTCTTGATGTCACTGATGTGATTCTGAACTCCACGATAGCAGGATTCTGTCCCTCCTGCAGTAGTGGCTGTTAGTTGGCACTTTAAAACCCTACAAGCTGATCCAACCTTAGAGGTGTGTAAGCTTGGCTCCAGGCTGTTTGCTCATGCAAGCAATCTCTTACCTTCTAAAAAAGACTTCTTCTTAGCCTGTGCTGAGATCATCCTCCCTGATGAAGAATTTCTGCCAAAATTGATGTTATTTCAGTCCCTCTCATCCTGTCGATTAGTGGTGATGGACTTGTCAGTGGTGACTGGGCAGACCTCTTTGATGCCTTGACAGGTTTGGGTTGTTGGTGGTTGGAGGACCAGGGACTGCATCTGAGGTTGCTTTCAGGACCTTCTATCGTCCTTTCAAGACTGCTGTGCTCAGGTGACGGCGGCTGCATGAGGTCTGTGCCCTTTGCAAAGGAGTGGTGAGCTTGGTTTAAGAAAAAAAAATCTCCAAACCCTGTTTATCTTTAGAAATTATGGCCTGGACTGGTCGTAATTTGCTGATGTCAGACGTGGTGGCTGACAACTCTTAAAATATACATTTCTATCTCACAGCTTGAAAGAGGAAAGCATGCAGTATTTTACAGACATTTTTATTTATAGGACGGATTGCATATGCATTCGCATGGTGATATTTAAATTTCAAATTGCTGTGTAGAAATATAGGAAATAAGGAAGAATATTAAACTAGGCTCATAAAAATTGGCAGCCAGACCAAAAGCAAATGTGGAAATGCCCGTAAGTGTAACCCGTCTGCCAAGCCTATATTGGTGACAGTAAAGACCAAACTCGATTTTTGAGGATCTTTACTTAAAACATTGTGTTGAATTTCCACTCATACACCTGAGAAAATGAAATCAAGCTACATGGGCCCTTGGTGAATTATGCTTCCACACAAAGATTTTATTAAATGGCATTCATTGGAGAAAGGGATAAAAATAACCTTTAAGCCTATAAATAAACACTGCTACTCTAGAGCATGAGATAATTTAAAAACACCTTTTGTTTTGAGGGTCTGTTGGAGCAACTTAAAGAATCACAGAATCATGAAAGCTGGAAGAGACCTCTGAGATCATCAAATCCAACCATCAAACCAACCCCACCATGCCCACTAAACCATGTCCTGAAGTGCCACATCCAGGTGCTTCTTGAACACCTCCAGGGATGGGGACTCCACCACCTCCCTGGGCCGCCCCTTCCAGTGCTTGACCACTCTTGCAGTAAATAAATGTATTCTAATGCTTGACCTAAACCTCCCCTGGTGCAACTTGAGGCCACTTCCTCTCATCCTATCACTTGTTATGAGGGAGAAGAGATCCACGCCCTCTCCTTTCAGGCAGTTGTAGAGGGCAATAAGGTCTCCCCTCAGTCTCCTTTTCTCCAAACTAAACAACCCCAGCTCCCTCAGCCACTCCTCATCATTCTTGTGCTCCAGACCCTTCACCAGCTCCGTTGCCCTTCTCTGGACACGCTCCAGTCCCTCAATGTCCTTCTTGGAGTGAGGGGCCCAAAACTGAACACAGGATTCGAGATGTGGCCTCACCAGTGCTGAGTACAGGGGCACAATCACTTCCCTGCTCCTGCTGTCCACACTATTGCTGATACAAGCCAGGATGGTGTTGGCCTTCTTGGCCACCTGGGCACACTGCTGACTCATGTTCAGTCACTGTTGACCAACTCCCCCAGGTCCTTTTCTGCCTGGCAGCTCCAGCCACTCGTCCCCAGGCCTGCAGTGCTGCATGGGGTTGTTGTGACCCAGGAGCAGGACCCAGCACTTGGCCTTGTTGAAGCTCATACAGTTGTCCTCAGCCCATTGATTCAGCCTGTCCAGGTCCCTCTGCAGAGCCTTCCTACCCTCAGGCAGATCAACACTCCCTCCCAACTCAGTGTCATCTGCAAACTTGCTGAGGGAGCACTCAATCCCCTCATCCAGATCACTGATAAAGAGGTTAAACAGGACTGGCCCCAAAACTGAGCCCTGGGGAACACCTCTTGTGACCAGGCACCAACTGCATTTAGTTCTATTCACCACAACTCTCTGTTCTTTGGATGCCCAGCCAGTTTTTAATCCAGCGAAGAATAAACCTGTTCAAACCATGCCCAGCCAGCTTCTTGAGGAGAAATTGCTGCTGTCTGTTCCTTCAGCTCTTCTGTTCTCTTCTTTAAGCCTTGCTATGACCTTTCTCTGTATATGCTGCTGTAGACAAGAGTTCTCGAGAGGTTCAGCTCTTTTTTTTTTTGCTTTGAGCTGGTTGCTTGCCATTGCTTCCCTCTGTTTACTCTTTTTCCTGCCTATTCCCGTAGTGCTGCTCCTCTTTTTTTTTTCTTCTCTTGTTCTTAATATTTAGGACACAGGAAACAAGATCATAAGAAAGAAAGAAAGAAAATGTAGGATTAAAAACTATGAATGCCCAATTTTAAAATAAATAAACCACCTTAATGGTGGTAGTATTAAACTTTGAAAGGAGATACATAAATTAAAGAAGCTAATTGGAAGAAATGAAAAGCTTGCTGTAGCATGCTGTTTGCTGGTAGCATGGAGGCTGCTGAAAGATGCCACGGTAGATTCTTAGTAACTGTATTCTCCTTCTCCATTAAAACAAATGATCATATAATCAAACCAGCAAAATAAATGCCATTGAGGGAGGAAAAAAAAGTTTCCTGTATAAAAGTGGATGTTATGCCCAAACACAGAGCAGAAGGGAATGTCAACCCTCATAAGTGAAATGGGTGGGGGGGGGGGGGAGGAATATAAGGCCAGAAAAGATTTGGAGGCGTGACTTGCTGAACTTATAAAAGCTAATAATGTCTTCAAACATATTAGCAGCAGGAAGCCTGCCAGAACTGAAACATAATTGAGGTATAAAAAGAGACACTCAGGGAAGATTGATCTGGATCAGAAAATTTTGATCAAGGTTTTCTTTTTAGGGAAGAAGATGCTGAGGTTTGGCTCTTTTTCTAAAGAGAATAAATCTGTGGAGCTCTTTCCAAGTGTAATTAGAAATGGTTTATGGTAGAGAGTGATCTGAATTGTAAATGGAGTAGTAATAAATTTCAGGTACCAAATAAGGCTCAAAGATGCTAAAAGAAGTTTAAATAGTTGAACTACTAACAGTTGCAATAAGTAGATTTAAGAAATTGCCTTATTTTAAATTTGTGAATGGCAAGTGTATCTCTGCATTTTTTGAGTTCAGAGAGGGATGGAATTTCTATGTAAAGGAGGTGTTTTCAGTGTAGATGTCTTCATTGTAGTCATCCTTGTGATCCTGGCCATCCCAAGGATTATTCTGACAAAATTCATTGGTCCCTTTACACATCTATGGCTGTCCTGGTACTGACCCAGATGTCTGGACCTCACCTTGTCATCAACACTTCTCTTGAAGTCAGCTAAACCAAACTCCAGCCTTTAAACCCATCCGGAGTTCAGCAAATGTGGTGTCTGTACTGGGTAAATTGTAAGGAACTATAGTAAATAATAAATATATGGATAACAGTGATCTAATGGGAAGGAATTGGAACATCCTTGAAGTGTGATTTCTTGCCATAATGTTCTTTCCAAGGAATGATGGTGCATCAATATGATCTTGATGTAGTTAATAGGATGTTCCTGAATCCCAAAAAACCCCTTTTGGTACATTGATTAATGAGTGATTAGAAGAGATGGAATAAGCAGTGAGTGGATAAGATTGTGGTGTTGTGTGAAGAGATTATTGGTAGTAATTAGGAATCCCCTACATGTGTGTCATGTAGGCAACAACTGCTTTGCTCTGTAGGCCCCTCTTTTTGTGCTGCAGTACTTGCTAATACAGACGTAGCCTGTCAGTAATGTGCCGTGTTTTGTAGTCATAAGGAACATTATTCCTGAATACTACATTTAAATTAGGACAGCCTAGGATCCTCTGACGTGTGTAAATTAACTTTTGGAAAGGTAAATGTTATTTATTTCAAGGGCTGAAAGCATGAAGCTCTACTTGGACTGAACAGAGACTATACTGCAAATTGAGACTTGGTGTTTTAACAGAAGTTTAACAAAGTTCTGAGTTGAAGTGGGGTTTACTTAACTGACATTAATGAATTTGTTTTAATACACTGCATTGCATTAGAGTTGACAAAGTGCCTGCAAGTTGGTTTTGCCTAACCAATAAACCTTTCAAAAGGAAGACAGCTTGATTGGTCTTATCATATTAAAATGAACCAATTTCAGGATGGAGACTGAAGTCTTCAATACAATTACCAGGGAATATTTACAGCAGGATGGTAGGTTCTTAGCCATTAACGGGAAATCTTTTTACAGCTTTAGCATACTGCCATATCTTATCTCGTGTGTGTGTGTGTGTGTGTGTGTGTGTATTCCAAAAAAAAGTAAGTGAACAGAGTTGTCACCTCATGTGTTCAATGTTTAGTACTGGCACTATATGGTTTAAAAATGAATATATTTAAAAAAAAGCTTGACTGCAAATGCTTTGTGACATATTGTAATAAAAGACTTCTGAGATCGCATGTGAAGTAGGAGGAAGCTTCTTAAAAGCCGCTTAACTCTTCTCATTCACTGGTACTCTGAATTTTGCAGCTTTTTGCCTAGTTCTGTGTAATCTTCAGTTGTGTGCTATAAAATTCATCAAATACCAGGTTGGAAGGGACCACAGGGATCATGTAGTCCAAAAATGCAGCACTGTTATGTGCTCCTGTTGCTGGGAGTTGTTTATCTGCAACACTTTTTCCTGCTTTTTTAAAAACCCTTTTTCTTTAATGCGGAATAGTGGCAGCAGGGTCAAACTCTCTGGGCTCCTTTTATTCTTTTAAAATCTCTCTGGTACTGGTGTTTCCTAGAGACAAGCTGGCTTCTTACAGAACTTCACTCAAACTGCTTTATTAAAAAGGTGTAATTTATTTTCCAGAAATACATGACTTTTAGAAAGTGAAGTTTGCTAAAACCACAATGCCTCTGTGTGTTGATCTGCTTCAAATAATGATCTGCTTATCCTTGTGTTCCTTCAGTGACTCCGGTTCAGACCCTAATTCAGTGAATTTATTCAGTTTGCAGTGGAATAAATAAATGAGGCCGAGTAAAGTAGCAACAGCAATAAAAGATTTGAATTCATTTGCATAGCGCAAAATTTGAAGACCAACAGGTTTTTTTTGAGTCATATGAAAGAAAAACGCTGTAATGAGAATGAAAACTGAACCAAATTTATCTTTCATTAGACTTGCGCGTTGATGAGGTACAGACAAAAACTCCAGCCAACACCGTATCCAAATTCTTAGGTAAAACATGAGATCAATCATTGCAATAAAATGGTGCATTTCTTTATGACAAAAGTTTCCTATTAATTTGTATAAAGTCATTCATGAACAAAATGAAGTTTCTGAGCTTTAGCTCAAAATTGCCATCTTCACAGAGTTACTTCTGATTTTTCAAGAAGCCCAATTTGATCAGTTGAGGGAAAAGAGAAAAGCATTCAAATACAGACAAGTTGCAAAGATTTTGTTCCAGTTTACTCTGGGGGAGACATACTTTAATTTGCAAGATGAAGACAGGAAGGATTTGTGCTGTGTTTTTAAAAACTAAGGCTCTTGTATTGAAAGAGGCTATTTTAGGAGGTGCTATATGAATTAAAATTCAAATAAATTTTATATGGCACTTAGCAGACTCAATATTACTCTCTGTGGTAGTTTGTATATAACGTAGCAGTTTGTATGGAAAAAGAAATATCTGTGTTTCCAAGAGGATCACCCAGGTGCTTTGGTGAACTCCCCGTATGATGCCCATTGAGAAAGGAAGAGTAAGATCTAGGAGTGATACTGAAGAAGTGTCCTTTCAGAAGGATTGGAAAGCTCAACTATAAGTTAGTTGCAGGAGCTGATGTTTTTGCTGTAGATTTTCAGGCAGTTGTCCAGTTTTTAAACAGTTGAACTGTCCTTTTCTCAGGTGAGAGTCTGTTTGTATCGGGAGCGGAGGCATTGAAACGTTGGTTTGTGATAATCCTCTCTGGTCAAATTCCTGTGACTTTGCTTAACAGTGTATTGGGAAAAATGTCCCTGTCCTGGTTTTGCTGGCATAGAATCATAAAATCAGTTTTCTGTTCAGGAAAGCTGTATTTCTGCAGACTACGGTGCTCGATTTAGTGGAAACAAAGTTGATAACATGTTTTGTTTTAGCTTTTGGCCAATGCTGGCATGCAGCGATCAAGCTCTTTAGCAGTTTTTGAGTTAACTGGGTGCTGGGGGCAGCAAAAGCCAGGGCAGCTGTTACTTATGGAAGTTAGTTTTTATCTGCTCCACTTTATGTTAAGGTAAGTCTGGTATTTCTTAACATAAAAAAATCAGTAATGTTGTTCAGTGGTTTACTTACTGATTTTAGATGTACAAAATACATTTGTGTAGTTTCTAAAGTATACGGACATCTGAAGTTCTTATATGGGGGAGAACTAGGTACTGAAATTTTAATGGTGTGTTTCTGAACTCTGGCTTCAGCTGTGTCAATTTTTCATGAGATTTGATCTGAAAATATTTTTGTGCCAGCTGTGAATTTCGAGCTGTGAATTAATGCGTACACATTTTATGTAACTATTGAAGATCCTGTAGTAGAGAACCGTGGTGTGTTTAGTCTGTCCCTTCCCATTCTCTCTCTGTGGAGGTCATCTTAAAAACAGAAAACGTGATTTTGGTGCACACACGACTCCTCTTTTTGTCTGTGTTGAAAAGATGTTATTTCCCTGTCCAGTTCCTGCAAAATTAGTAGTAAAGCTGATAACATTTTTTACAAAGATGAGCTGAGACACAATAAACTGAATCCTTTTGCTCTCATTCTCTTCACTGTATGGCGGGAGCCACTTTCTTTGGTGTTGTTCATGAGGATCTCGTGACAGCGCATCGAGCTCTATGGGTAGCACAGATTAATTATTTTCTTCTTGTTCCTGCTCTTTTCCGTGTCAAACAGTGAATTTTATTAGTTTTAGTCTCTGCTATATTTACTTAGGGATTTAATTAAGGTAGATGGTAACAGACTAAACAGATGCTAACAAACTAGAAATGACCATTAGTTCTCACTCGCTTTGGCCACTTTGTCACCCAGTTGGCTGGTCAGCTTGTGCGTGCTTCCTGTCCAGCTGATGGCCTAAGGAATATAGACAGGACTCTGAAATGCTGCAGTGTAAAGCCATAGGTAAGTGCTATGAAAAGGACCTGAGGGTGTTGGTTGCCAGCAACTGAACATGAGCCAGCAGTGTGCCCAGGTGGCCAAGAAGGCCAACGCAATAGTGTGGACAGCAGGAGCAGGGAAGTGATTGTGACCCTGTACTTGGCACTGGTGAGGCCACACCTAAATCCTGTGTTCAGTTTTGGGCCCCTCACTCCAAGAAGGACATTGAGGGACTGGAGCGTGTCCAGAGAAGGGCAACAGAGCTGGTGAAGGGTCTGGAGCGCAAGAATGATGAGGAGTGGCTGAGGGAGCTGGGGTTGTTTAATCTGGAGGAAAGGAAACTGAGGAGAGACCTTATTGCCCTCTACAACTGCCTGAAAGGAGGGGGTAGAGAGGTGGGGGTTGGTCTCTTCTTCCATGTAACCAGTGACAGGACCAGAGGAAATGGCCTCAAATTGCACCAGGGGAGGTTTAGATTGGATATTATGAAAAATTTCTTTACGGAAGGAGTGGTCAAGCCCTGGAAGGGGCTGCCCAGGGAGGTGGTGGAGTCCCCATCCCTGGAGGTGTTCCAGAAGCGCATGGATGTGGCTCTTCAGGACATGGTTTAGTGGCCATGGTGGGGTTGGGTTGACAGTTGGACCTGATGATCTTGGAGGTCTCTTCCAACCTTAATGATTCTGTGATTTATTGCAGTAGCAAATATTGGAATGAAACTCAAGCGTTCCTTGTGTTGCTTTCAAAGCAACTTGTTCAAACATCAGATCTCTGAGCGGTTTGAAGTCGTGTTTACTTGCTCCATGAATTTTTCAGAAAAAATATCAGAGCTGCTGTTTGTTTACTAGAACGTAGCAAATGCTGTCATCTAATACCTATCACACTTAATGTAATGGAAAAACAGGTGATGCTTGCCTGCAAATTAGAGAAAACCTGCTCTGTTCTGCTGAATTAAACAACTGAAACACTGAATTAGTGGATTGATCTTGTGATTCTTGTTTAGACACTTCACTTACAGGAGTAGATTGCTTGTGGTAGTGAAGAGTGATGCACTGAGTATACAAACAGGATGCTTCCTGTCCCTCTGCATCTACCCGAAATAAGGGTTGAGGGACTACCCGAAAGGTTGTGAAGAGCTTCGTGTACACCTCATCTAGTGACTAACTTCAAGGTAAAACTTTTGTAGCGGTTACTGTCTATGAATTCTCAGTTTCTACTTCAGCTCTTGTGAGGTTCTTAACGTATTTTGTGGCCTTTCTGAACTAGTTTTTTAATTTGAAGAATACTCTACATCTTGATGGCAGGGTGATGCTGAAGGTCTCCCTGGCAGCAGACACTGACTTTTTTTTCTTCTTTAATTTTAAGAGGACTCACCAAGCCATTTTCCTCCCCTTTCCTCCATGCCACTGAGGTGCTTCTTGGACCTCTCCTTTGTGAACATTAGTTGGTGTTTTCAAGGGGCAAGGAAAAGCTCAGCCAGCACAAAGAACTGTGGGTACTACGGGTTTTTTGTTAAGATGTTGATTCTGGGCTCATCACCAGGTGACAACTGAAGTCAGAAGACCTTTATCTGTTTGTTTCCTCACTTCCTATTTCCGTATTTCAGCAAGTTGCATAAGGAAACAGGAAGCTGTTTGTTTTCCAGTGTAATTGGCAGATCACACATAATCTGTCCCCTTTCCTCATTCTACCTTGCTGTAGGTTGTTCTGCAGGGACCACAATGACTTGATCAAAACAGGATCAACCGTTTGGCTTTGCCAGGGAACAAATGTTGTGTTTTTAATATTTGACTTTGTTTTTAATGGGTAATGACTGAGACAAAGTTCAGATATTCTAAATTCCTTCAAATATTAAAGCTAAAGAGCTAAACCGTGCAGTTACAGCAATTATGTTCTTCTAATTTTCTCTGTTTTCTGCCAAGACACAGAATGCTGTTTGTGTGATACTGATAATCATGGTTACTGATGTGCTTAAAAATGTTAAGTCTATAACCGACCTTCTGGTCTGTCCTGGTCTGATTTTTCAGTGTCTCCAGTTTAGTCATACTGCTTTATGTTGCTGTGAAAGTATCAGAAAGGCGTTTCTTGTTCACATTTGGTAGCTTTCAGTCACAAATGGTTTCTAACTCTGAAACTGAAGCTTTCAGATTGTTGTGCTCTGGTGTTATAAGAAGGTTCAAAGCAGCTTTGGGACAAACCCGAATGTTCAGTATGTTGACATGAAGTAGTTAAGCAAAAACTTAGTAAGATTATTGGCGGACTTGCAAAATTTTCAGTTGTCAGAAGCAGCCAAGAAAAGGTAATGAGAACAATTTGGTAGGAAATGGGGGAATTGGACTACGAGGTTGTACTGAAAAAAATCAGAAGTATGTGCTCAAGTGGCAATACTGACTGTGGCTTTATTTGGTTGCAGCCTTTCTGTGCTCCTGATCTTTCAGTGAATCTGGAGAGAAAAATAATAAACATAGTTATTTCAGATGAGAAAATAACTCAGCATTTCCCACTCAATAAATACTGAGTCTCTGTAATACCAACACAAGAGTATCCTGCAGGGTTTCCAGCTGCAGCGAAGGCTTTTAAAGCTCTTGAGGTGACTTCAGAGGTCAAAGGATATAGGGGCGATTGCTTTCCTGCCGACATACATAAACATGAAGACACTAGGTGGGAAAAGACCTCCAAAAATAGCTGTTTCTACCTCTTTGCAAAGAGAAAGATAAGTACTGGTGATAACTAGTCACAGTCTTCTAAACTATGGGTCAGGAGACTGAATGGTTGAATAGATCTTCCCAGGAGGTTGGTGCAGGTTGTGGTTGCGTCAAAACACAACGACAGCCAAGCAGATGCTGGGGAAATAAAGAGGTGTTTGAAAGCAGCAGCTTGTAGCAGGTTTTTGGCAACACTTAGGCTTTGCAAATTGGACTAAGCGGAGAAATTGTATCATTCATTTGTACCACAGAGGTCAGGTGCTCAGTCAAGGGAGGAAAGCCCCAACATTTACTCTCAGAAGTGACTGTCAAGCAAGATAGTAGCATATAATGATTTTGGTTGGAAAAGACACTTTAAGATCACAGAGTTCAACCACTGAACCAGCCCTGAGTCCACTGCTAGAGCAAGTCCCTAAGCACCACATCTCCTTGAAGATGAAGTCAAAGATCTTGCAGCTCTTGCTCTTCTGCTTCACGAATACTTCTGGATATCTCCTGCTGGTGTAGGCTCCTTTAGCATCTCGGCTGAGATGCAGTGCTAAGAGTAAGAGAGCTGCTGGCTTGGCAGCAGCATGTTTTAAATTGCATTTCCTACAATATCAGCATAGAAAAATGTCTTGTTTCAGCCTTGTCTTTGCAGGAAGCTTGCTGAGCTTCTACTGTGAAATAAAAATGTGCCTCTCAAATCTGGAAACAAATTCATTTTGCAAGCGGCAGCATGCTTGCTTTGAATACAGAAATGGAGTGTTTCATACTAGGAAGTGAAAGCCAGTTCCTCAGAATGACAGACCTCTGGTTTCAAGCAGAATGAAGCGCAGGCTGTAGTGTTGTCTTCATCATTCTTGGTAGCTTTCCATCTCGGTGCATTCTATTTGTACTGTGTGCCCTTGCTCACATAACATTTCGGATAACATCCTGAATGCTGTAGCCTGAAATTTGTATGAAAATACTCAGTGTTGAACCGCTGCAGCTCCTGGCAGGGCTATGCTTATCTGAGTGTATGTGTATGTCTAATAATGTGGTTTTGGGAACATTTCCTACACCCAGTTAAGATGTGAGTGAAACATGGATAACAAGCAAGGCAATTTGTCAATTTTGCAGCATTAGTTTCATAGTGAAGATGTTTAAAATAAATGCTTACTTGCTTTGAAAAAGTATGTACTCATGGCCTTAGAAGCTTACAAACAAAGCTGGATTGATGTGGGCAGGATCTTCAAGGCCCAAGATGATGTATCGGGCAGTGGCGTGGTTTACAGGATATATCCCTCTCACTTTTTTCTCACTCTTTCCTCCCATAGCTGCTATGCAGCATTTTTTATTCTTTCTTAAATAAGCTATCACAGAGGTGCCACCAAAGCTGGTGGGCCCAATTTGAGCAGCAGTGGGTCCATTTTGGAGCTGCTGGAACTGGCTGTCTGCCACATAGAGCTACTCCCTGTTTCCCCCATGTACTCAGCGCTGGTGTGGCCGCACCTCAAATCCTGTGTTCAGTTTTGGGTCCCTCACTCCAAGAAGTTCATTGAGGGGCTGGAACGTGTCCAGAGAAGGACAACAGAGCTGGTGAAGGGTCTGGAGCACAAGAATGATGAGGAGTGGCTGAGGGAGCTGGGGTTGTTTAGTTTGGAGGAAAGGAGACTGAGGGGAAACCTTATTGCTCTCAACAACTGCCTGAAAGGAGGGGGTAGAGAGGTGGGGATTGGTCTCTTCTCTCAAGTAACAAGCAAGGACAAGAGGAAATGCCTTCAAATTGCACCAGAGGAGGTTTAGATTGGATATTTGGAGGAATTTCTTCACTGTCAAGCACTGGAAGGGGCTTCCCAGGGAGGTGTTGGAGTCCCCACCCCTGGAGGCGTTTAAAGACATGTAGATGTAGATGTGGCCTGGATTAGGTCATGGATTAGTGGTGGACTTGGCAGTGCTGGGTTAATGGTTGGACTCGATGATCTCAGTGGTCATTTCCAACCCAAGCAATTCTGTGATTCTACTCCTGGTCTCTTCTCACAAAGGCCACCCCTACAGCACCCTTTGCTGCCAAAACCTTGCTGCATAAAGCAGATACACTTGTCTAAGCGGGTTTTTTGGAAAGCAGTATTTGCTACCACCCTTCCCTTTTCTATTTTATCTCGGAGTATTTTGGTTTCTGAATTATATTTTAGAAACAGTGTAGTTATTGAATAGTTATTTTTATTGGTAACTCATATATGGAAGAATGTGCTTTAAAATAATGCATGTCTAAGGCTTTTCAGCTGTCTTATTCTCTCCTCTAAACATTCATTTTCAGGCTTATTTCTGTTTGCAGACTCCCGTTTCATCAGAGAAATATAATGTTGTGTTCAGGCCATATACTTCCAAATAGACATTTTTTTCTGGAGACACGATTGTATACATTGAAAATAATTTTTGTGTACAATTCATAAGCATTTATTCTACATTACTGAAAATAACCACATAACTCATGTCAGTTTAAATGTTCGTGTATTTTTAAGCAAAGAATAATTTTCTTGCCAGTTGTTATGATTTAGCAGTATGATATAGTACAATTATTTTAAGAATTAGGAATTTTAAACACAAGTTAACATCAAAAGTAATTTGTTTCTCTTCTTTGCCTTTGGTATTGTTTTCAGCTAATGTTTCAGAGCAGGGCTTGTTCACGTAACAGTGCTATTGTTAATAACCTTAACATGCTTGAGGCCAGTTGTGTTGGATATGTAGATGCACTAGATAAATTGTTGGAGTTTTTATCTTGACAGTAAAAAAATTAACATGAAGCAGGTGTAGACTGACACTTCAGAAACTCCATGAAGTCCAGAAAACTGTCTTGCTTAATTACATTTGATCCATCCATTAAGGCTCCTGAAGCATAAGTAAGCAGTTTATGCAAACATTTGTTGGCATTTCATTAGAGGTTTTTTGTAGAAATACAAAAAAAAGCCCAAGTAAAACTTCAGGTTACAACTTCATCTTAAACTTTTGTTACATTTAATTTTGAAATGTTTTTTAAAATTGATTTTAAACACATTTATTTTCTAGAAAAGAAAGATGTCACCCAGAGCTTGGAAAGCTACACAGCAAAATGCCCCGGTACGATGGAGTACATCACTCTTCCAGATGGTCTGAAGTTACCTCCTGTTCCCTTCACCAAATTGCCCATTGTGAGGTAAGACCCCAGAATACAATCTTTAACTTTTCCACAGTACCTGTCAAATTGTAAAGGACAGTGGAAGGATAAAGTCTTCTCAGTTGATATAAGTTGTTCACAGTAACATGGAAAAATGTCAAAGTGTCCAATTGTTTTGAGAAGCTCTTTGGCAAAAATAGAGCCTCTGAGCAGAAAATACTTTGTGGTCTTTAGTTTCTGGGTCTTTAGTTTCATCTCCAATGAATAACACCCTGTTTAGATTAAAGCCTAGCGTGAAGAGTTAGAGTCAGAGAGAGAGAGAAAACAGCCATTGGGCATCAATAATAAAAAGCAAGTCTAAAAGAAAATCTTTGTCAAGAAGTGGCTTTTTGAAGAGAAGATAATTGCTATTCATAAAGCATATGGAAGAAGTTCTTGAAAAGAGTTCTTGTAGACATTTGAGTCTCGGTGGGATGTCATCAAACATTTCATGAAGCAAGAACTCTCGTATCACAAAGAGACAATAAAGTGTATAACCAAAGAGTGAAAATGATCTTTGTTTTCAGATTACTTTTAGTCTCAAAAATGAAAATGAATGTGTTATTCTATGAGCTTTTTTTTCATGGTACAACTAGTTTTTCTATGTTCTCTCTAACTTCTTCAATCTGTTTTCACATTTACTGAAGAAAGAGACCTTGTCTAACTACTCCTAGTGCATTTAACATGATAGGTCTGTTCACACAAACAATTTGCTGTGTGGGAGGTGCTCACTTAAGGTGCAGGCTTGACTGGAGCACATGGTTGTGTGTGGTCAGATGGAGTTGTCTATGGAGTCAGAATGGTCACACCACTCTGCCACCAAAACATTTGGTGTTTTGTCTCCTGGTTGGACCAAGTACAAAGCTGTGCACTACCTCACCACTTTTAATATCTACTCATGAAGGAAAAAAAATGCATCTTCCCTGAGGTCTTCCAGCCTTGTCCCCTCAGGGGATTCTGTTAGCACTGAAAAAGCACATAGGATGAATTTGCAGATGCTTTGTGTTGCCTGTTCAGTGGTGCAGTATACTTTGGAATTGCAGCTGGTGTAGAGTCACAGAATGGTTTGGGTTGGAAGAGACCTTAAAGCTCATCCAGTCCAACCCCTCCCATGGGCAGGGACACCTCCACCAGCCCAGGCTGTTCAAAGCCCCGTCCAACCTGGCCTTGAAATTGTGGAGTATGTGGACTGTTGACTCATTTTCCATTGACCTTAACCATGTCCAGTGCTGAGTTCAGGTAACTTGGTCTGTGTGTCAGAGGGGTGCCCTGGGCAGTACATTCTGAAGCTAAATACATGAAGGAGGTCTGTATTTCTTCTCCTGAAAGCTTTTAGACAACCAACTTAGTGCAAATTTTAACCTAAATTTTTGTTTTTAGAAAGAAAAATTATTTTTTTTAAAAAAAAGGCAGTTAAGTGAACTTGTATAGCCCTTTCAAGTACTGGGGTTACATGATCATAGACAGAAGTTAGAGCAAAAGCTTCCATGAAAACATTAAGGCAAAATCCTTCCTTCAGAGAACAAGACTGCTGAGAGCCACTTGGTGCCACTTGCAGATCTCTGTTCTCGGAACATCTTAGTAGTACACAGCATAAACCCAAAACTGCCTTCCTTAATCTGACTGCGTATGGTGTCTGTCTTGGCTGTCAAACAGCTGCAGAAACTCTTTGAGCTAAATAATGTTAAATTTTGAGACATAATTTATAAATACATGGAAATGTGGTTTAGATCAGTGTTGAATAACTTCAGCTCATGATTCAATCCATGCTAGAGCCCCCTAGAAACACACATTTACAGATGACGATAACTTCTATTTACGGTTGGCATTTCATGGTCTGTTAGTTTTTAATCCTTTTAATGTGAGGTCCTTCTTTTGGATGCAGATTCCTTAATCAAAATACTGTCAAACATTGAAATGCCACAGTGAAATTGGAACACACTCGCGCTGTTACCTTTTCCTCCCCAATACCTAAAAAGCAATACAATAGATTTGGCGTGGCAAAATCTTTATATTCCATTACTCGTGATAAGCAGTATTTAAGGTCTAGCTGTCCTTTATTTAAGTGTGGTGTTCTTTATCGTCTTTCTTTTTTGGTGTGCATCATGTCTATTACTGATGTCCTTTACATACTATATTTTTATGTATTTTCTTTTAGCCTTTGGGGTTTTTTTAGACATTTTAAATACTGCAGTGCAATCTGGAAAGCTCCTTGGTGAATTTTTATTTCTTCTGATGAAGCTTCAGAAATTAAAAGCATGTTGGATTGGAAAGTACTCCACTATAGCATACTGTAAAATCATCACTTAGTATTTTCTGTGATACAAAATAGAAGAATTTATTGTCTTTCTGTTCTGATAGATGCACTATTTCTATTTTCATAATTTACCTGTGGTAAAACTAATTTTCATGGTAATATGCTTGACAGAAGAAAGAGTTTTCGTCCTTTTCACCACTGATGTCTTTGTTGTCCTTTTAGACTTTTCTTACTACTTTAAATTTACTTAGTGCCGTTTTTTCCCTTCCCTCGGTTTACTCAGTAGAGTGTTTGTTTGTTTTAAATGCTTTCCATTTCCCCTCCAAGCAAGGTGGTTTTTAATTAAGACAACTTTTTCCACATACAAGATTTTGATCTTCTGGGTAGCTAGTGAAATTATTTTGTAATTCCTACTTGTCACTCATTTGAATTCAGTCAGGCTGGGCCAGGGGCTTAAAAATGTACATTATTGGAGCTTTTTGCACAAAGGAATTAATGTTGTGTGTATCTCCTGTGAGGGTACAGCTGTCTAATACGTGGTTGGAGACCATTCCTCCCAGTATCATGCAGTAAGATAAAAAGGGTTATCCACCAGTATTTCTCTAATAATGATGGATAACCCAAAGCACTTCTTTCTATATATAAAATGAAACTCCTTTTTGTTAGCACTTTGTGGAATTTAATGTTTCCTCTACTAACTATCATTTACATTTTTTGCTTTAAGTTGCATTCTGATTTGTAACAAATTTCTATCAGAAGAGGTTTAAAATATGAAATATTCAGCAGTCTGGCACAATTTCTCTTTATTCCTCAGGCCTGTTGTCTGTCATTGTGCATTTCATTGTGATGCTGACACTAAATACATGGATGTGTGAGAGACCGCAAGAATTAATGCATGTCTCAAACTTTCATAGAACGTATTGGGTTGGCAGGGACCTTTAAAGCTGATCCAGTCCAACCCCCCTGCAGTGAGCAGGGACATTTTTACCACATCAGGTTGCTCAGAGCCTCAGGATGTGATTTATTTCTTGTTCCAAAATACCTTTAGTGTTACCTAGTAACTTCTTATCAGGTGTTTTATGTCAGAGAGATAACATGTCTGTGTAGTGTTACTCTTACAGCTTCATTGTTTTCAGCAGTAGCACGTTACCTTGAATGATTTGGGTAATTTTTTAAACAAATTGTTAAAAGTGGCTAAAACAAATGGCGCTATCAAAGAACTCCAGTGAGAGAAGTTTTACTGTGGGAGGTGGATGTAGGAAAGGGGGGAAGGAAGGGAGTTAATCTTTGAACTGCTTGGGTTTTCTGGCATGCTTGCACTTGGCTTTTTAATTGGCTTTAGAAATCTCCTCGAGTTTTAGATAGGCTGTGGTTGTTCACATCATGGTTCACGCCTCCTGTATCTTTAAGTATCCTTTCAAAGTTTATTGCTGGAAAACTTTATGAGCATTTTATTTCATTCTTGCTTGAATATCTCAGGAGGTGAGATGGCTTTAGCAACCAGTTTTATTCTATAGGAATTTTCTTATTTACTTGAAAAACAAATTTTAAGAGTTGGAGATTTAATCCATGAGTGTAAAGGGGAGATTCTTGTCTCTTGATGACATTCTTCATTAAAAGCACAAATATTTCAACCCGAATAGACTGCAGCAAAATAGCTTTGATACTGAATGATGTCTTTGTTCACCTTTTATTTTTCCTTTCCTCACTCCTTCCTGATTCTTAAGTACCCAGGAGTCTTACAGGCTTTTATTATACTGCTAATTTTACTGAACATGGACTAATCTATTGCTTGTCCTTATGCTTAATACTTAGTCTTTAATTTCCTATCAGCATCGGAAGCCCAGTGATTTCCTTGGTATTGGGAATATATATATATATATAAAAAAATAGCACTCTGCATGGTATTGTAGAGATTTGGGTCTAACAGGGATATAGTCTGATAAATAATTCATTTTGTCTATTTGTAATTGCCTTCTGGTCGTTCAACAAACCTACTCCCATTTCTGGAGTGTTTCCTTCCTTCCAGAAGCAAATTGTACATTTTAGCTGTCTTAAAATCTGGTTTATTCACCCTGGAGAAGTTCTTTATTTGTATTACAGTATCCAATTAAATTTTATCTGGCTTCTAGTTTGGGTTTAAGTTAAATATTTGGAGCCTTTCTGCACTGGATTTGTGATGTATTTGTTGTTCCTTCTGCACTTAACTTGGAAATTAATACCTGGATTTCAAATCTTTGATCTGGCTAGTTTTGCTTTTATTGGTTTCTACAGAAAATGTTTTTCCTTGGTTATTACTTTTCTGAAACTTTGTTTTTACTTTTCTGGGGTTGGTGTAACTTTAATTTGGACTGTAGGTGTTTGCTCCACGCTTTCAATTTCAGGTATTTTAATCAGTACCTATTCAGAGTGTAATTTAGTATTTATCAGCTAATTTTTAACACAACCATTTATTATAAAACAAAATAGAATAAATAAAATATTATAGAATTATTTTTACTCAACAGATCTGTGAAGCTCTTGAACCTCCCGACCAGTCTCCGACCTCACAAAATGAAAAGTCTTCTTGGTCAGAATGTGTCAACCAAGAGCCCCTTCATATATTCTCCAATTATTGCACACAGTCGTGGGGAAGAACGAAACAAGAAAATAGGTAAGAATATTTTGCCCTGTTTTCTGTTGTTTTGTTGAATTAGTTTGGGAAAGAAACCTGAACGTGACTTTCTGGGTTTTGAAATAATCAGCCTAACGTGAAGGAGCACAGTTTTGTTCTCTGTGGGACAGTTTCAAACTCAAAAGAGGAATGAAGTGTCATAGATAATAAAATGGATTTTTAGAGGACATAAACCTAGAAATACACAAACAAAAGAGAAATCAGGGAAAACTTCATTCTGACACATTCTGTTCAGCAGCAGCCGCCAGTGTAGCCAGTTATCGTGTGTCGTGCCCTGAGCTGGATGCACTGATTTCCCCTTTTCTGATAGGGGTTATCATCATGAACACCAAGAAATTAGGGTGAATTAGGATGAGCTGCAGTTCCTTGGACAAAAGATGCCAATCCATAGGAAACTGCACTGTGGTGGTTCATCACCCATAGGATCCCGATGTTAGCGCATTGGGATTTTAAAATTGGGTTTCAGTTTATCTCTTTCAGGAGGAAAAAAAAAATGCATCTTGTTGATATCCTATTATGATTTAATTAAAACTCAGAATAATTAACTTTCTGATTAGTCAGTTAAAAACAGTTCAGCAAAAATAAAAAAAGCCTTATAAACAACGTTGGGAATATGAATAATTTTCTCCTAGGGGTTTATTTATTTTCTTATAAAACTCTTTCGTGCCATTGGAAATGGATTACGAGGCTTGTTTAAAATCCTGGATTAAGTTACAAATATTGGTAGTCCTTTTTGTTGCTTTTGTGCATATCGCATGCATGATAATTTTTAACATACGTGTTAGTGTCAGCACAAAGAGGACTTGTGTGACTGTGGAACAGAACTGACTGTAAACGCTTGAACACAGAAATTTGCAGAACAGTGCTTATCTTAATTTGGCTCCTTATGCCACTGTTTCTAGTATTGTGAAATCACCAAAAAAAAAGTCATTGAGGTTTGCTAGATTTTCTATATCGTGCTTTCAATTGTAAAATGCTAAACATTTAGCAGGTCGTCACCAGTAGTGGCTCCAAGTAATTCTTCAAGTAGGTAATTCAGGAACAAGTTAGTGATAGGACAAGAGGAAATGGGCTCAAGTTGCACCAGGGAAGGGTTAGGCTGGATATTAGGAAAAATTTCATCACTGAAAGCGTTATCAGGCATTGGAACAGGCTGCCTGGAGAAGAGGTGGAGTCATCATCCCTGGAGGGATTTAAAAGACGGGTAGATGTGGTGCTTAGGGACAGGGTTTAGTGATCAACTTGGCAGTGGTGGACTTTGCAGGGCTACGTTAATGGTTGGACTCGATGATCTTAGAGGCCCTTTCCAACCTAAATTACTCTATGATTCTCCCTTCTGAAAGTCCTCTTTCATCTACTTTTAGAATTAATTTCCTCCAGCAGTGTAGCAACCCCTTGGCTTGGTCATCTGGATTGTGCCTCGCCTGCAGAGCCGGTACTTGGAGAATCTCTCCACAGGCTTTTTCCGCACAATCTTCTAGGTTAGGTGTTGGACTCAATCTGCCGTGGACCCCTGATCATAATAAAGATGATATCCCTCACCTTGAGTACATACGCAATTTCCAATTTGTTTTATGATGATGTGTATTTCCAGTACATAGTTGAACCATGAGGAATTAGGAAATGTGCAGAGGTATGGATTTTTATCTGGCAGGTTGGATGGACATGGCTTAGTGCTACTTTGACTTCAAAAGATAAAGGATAAGAAATTAAAAAGATAAGAAATAATAATTAAGTGAAGGATAAGAAATTAAAAAAATGTAGATCTGTGGAAACATCTTTAAGTACTTTCTCTTTAAAGAAGTATTTCTTTGGACAATGGCTTGTCTTAATTTGTTTAAAAATCGATCACAAGTTTTCAACGTTTAATCTCGTAGATATGCCATGTCATATTTTTTCATTACAATAAACCCTTATTGCTAATCTTGTCAAACGGTCATATTATACAATATTCTCGTTCCTCGATGGATCTAAAAGGAACCCGCATTTTTTAAAGCTGTTCAATTTAGGATTTAGGAGTTTTATATTGTACAGAGAAGTTTCTCTTTTTAGGTTTTTATTCAGCCAGAGGCGATGTCTGAACTGCTCGTGATGCTGTGAAGCGTTTTGTTTTTTGAAGCAGATACACAGTGCATTCACTTTTTAAAGCCTCTAATGTTTAATTCAAAGTTTTGCAAACAAAAGAATGTACAAAACAGAACCAGATAACTTCCTTTGCAAGAAGCTGAGGAATTTAATAAACTTTGAAACTAATGAGAATATTTTAATGACATGCATTCAATTAATAACAACGACAATAACAAATTAACTGTGTTTTTTCTTACATGGAATTATGCAAGCCTTATTTTTGGTTAAATTATTGCTACATCAAAGGAAATCAAGTACTGCTGACAAACTAAAGGGAAACAAAACCCTTTAGAAAGCTGTGAGGAAATGTTTTCAGCTTTCAGCTTGGTAAGCTTTTCTGATTGGAAACAATAACTGGGATAATTATATTCTGGTTAAATTGCTTTAATAGAATGCTAGTCATAAGAGGTAAACCTACTGATTTTTTACATAAAGGGGTTTTTTGTTTTGTTTTAAAGTGCTGATAGTCTAAAGCAGCAATAATATATAATATAGTAAATCTAGCAACTTACTGTCATTTCTATATTAAATGATTAAATGATATAACTATTAACTCTTTACTTAGGGCAATATGACCTGATATACCTTTCCTTTCAAAAGCTTTTCCCTCGAGGAAGCAATTTTGTAGCATTGCCCTGGTGTCTTTTTCATGGGATAGCTAGACCTTCTGAAAAGGAAACCAGAGACAGCTCATGACAGCTCTAGATGTGGGAGTGGTTTTTTGGTGGTGGTAGGGACTAGTCATGTTTTCCTGAGGGAATGAGAAGATGAGACATGGATGTGGACATAGACATTTATTTAGTGTGAGGGTGGTGAGGCACTGGCACAGGTTGCCCAGGGAAGCTGTGGATGCCCCCTTCCTGGCAGTGTTCAAGGCCAGGTTGGACGGGGCTTTGAGCATCCTGGGCTGGTGGAGGTGTCCCTGCCCATGGCAGGGGTTGGACTGGGGGAGCTTTAAGGTCCCTTCCAACCCAAACCAATCTATGATTCTATAGACATAGACACACACATAGAGAGATACATGTCAACCTGGGAGGATATCTGTAACTCCTTCAGTCTTTCCTCATCAGGCAGGTTCTCCAGCTCCTTGATCATCTTGAGGCGTACTGGGCTCTTTGGTTATGTCTAAGGTGCAGGACCTTGCTCTTGTCACAGCTTTGAACACTGCCCCCCTAGTTGGTTAGTTTAGAGCAAGACTGGCAAGTTGGCCAATCTGCAATCAAAGATTCTCCTGCCTCTTCTAGGTAGGTAGGGCCTATCTGTCCCCCAGTAGGCTGTATTCATTGAAGGACTTCCCATGATCATAGAAACCAAAGCCATAGTAACACCAGCCATGTATTGATCCATACGATGGGTTGACTTCTGCCTGCAGTAATAGCTCTGAGGGCAACACAGAGGAGAAAATCACTTGGGCACCTGTACCCTTTACTGCGCCTGCAAGGCTCTGAAGTCCTGTTTGGTCTTGCCCAGGTTTTGCTTTACTGTGTCATTGGTGCCCACATAAGTAGGGGACAGCAGTCTGGGCTTTTAACCAGCTGTGGCAGTCATCTCTCTGTGACATCCCAGGTCTTAGCTGCTGGCAAGCAGCAAACTTCCCTTGGCTGTATACCAGCCCAGCAGATGGGTGTCTCGGTGTCCTTCAGCAGTCACCCACTGGTAGCACTCGCCGTGTGCTTTTGCGGCTTTTACCGTGTGCTGCTGCTGTGGCTTCTCCCTGTGAATCTTGCACATGGTTGTTGAAGCTCAAGGCTTCATATCTGTTGCTGGTTGGTACATGTACAGAAGGGGAATGAATATTCCTATGGGTCACCAGAGACCACAGCACTTCCTCCTCCAAGGCTCTGTCTGTGCTGTTGAAGCTCTTTGGCAGTCCTTGGAGGTCAGTGCCTCAGAGCCCTCAGATTTCTTGCAAAGTCTCAAATAATCCTGTTTCTAGTTCCCCCTCCCTAGCACACAGCACAGCGCAGCCTGCTCGTTGCCTCCCTGCGCCCCCTCAGTTGCCGGCGCTGCTCCCCTCAGGGCCAGTCCCCTGCCTCTGGCTGCGCTCCCCAGGGCCGGTTGCAGGCGGCTTCCCGCGCCTTCCCCTGGCCGCGGGGCAGGCGGCACCGCCGAGCCCTGTCCTGCCCCTCTCCTCTGGCGAGCCCTGCGGCCCGGTCCCTCCCCACACATCAGCCCAAGGGGATCGGGGACCCAGAACCCTGCTCAGACACCAGGGGAGGGCCTTGCAAGCCTCGCACTGCTCTCAGCTCGCAGTGCAGCATTGGCTTCCCATGGTTTCAGTGCTAGAGTAAGGAGGTAGAGTATCCTACACCGGAGGAGGGATCAAACCCATAAAAATTAAGAAATTATCCTAGACACTCTTGTTTTTGTAAGACAGATTAAAGCAGACAAATTAATGGTTTGCATTTGTGATAGATGAAATTAAGATTTTCCAACATTTTTCTGGTAACTGACTTTTTCAGAATCACTTTTTTACATGGCTGCATTGAAAACATTTTTCAGAAAAGATGTTCCAGTCTTGTAGTTCTTATAATGTGGAAATTACGACAATTTACAAGGACTGCAGTGCCTAGTTTGTCTACTACAGGTGCCTCTGTTTATACAGTCAACCGTAACGGGGCTTAAATAGTGCTTAAATAGCTTTGAAGCTCTGTACAAAGTCCAACAGGAACTGGTTCTTTTGAGGACCACAGAATGCATTGTGGACAATAATAAGCAATTAAATAAAAAGAAGTTTACAGAACACCTCATACAATTGGGATTTTGAACATTTTGGTTTAATCAACAGTTTTGCTTTTCAGGTTTCATAGTAATATAACCCGTTAATATTGCTGAATGTATGTTTTTAATTTCCACTAGCATTAATTGCAATTAAACATTTGCATTAAGTAATCTCCCCTGAGAATGGTAGATGATTGTGAATGTATAATTAGAGTACAGATGTTTTCAACTGTGAATTACAGTCTTAATATTAATAATCCCGTTTATTTACCAGAAATGTTTTTCTAATGTACTAGTAAAAAGTCTTAGCAATGTGTGTTAAAATTATTGAGTAAACTAGTGAAAATTAATCCACATGTTAAAGATTATCTTCTGGTCATGGTTTATTTAACAAATACCATTAAACCACCTTTTATTTGTTTGGACTGCAGGTCCTCAGCTTGTGTGGAGAATCTTGTTACATTCAGGTTTAAGTCTGCTCCTGAGGTGCATGTGGTTAACTGAGAAATTTGGAAGGCAGACAAGGTCTTGTGGGCTGAAAGGATTATGAAGTGCTGATGTAAAATAGTCCTTCTGCTTTAAACAGTTCCTCAGAACTCACATCTCTGATGGTGACCTCACTTCTGTAATCTTTTTGCCACCTTAAATTAAAAAAACAAAAAAAACCCCAACCAACCAACCAAACAAAAACAACCCAAAAAACCCAAAACCAAACAAACCTCCCCCAAAATTTTAGTTTTGGCAGAATGAAGTGAACCTTTGTCACTTATCATGAATTATAAACTGAAATTACAGGTTATTACCTAACCTATTTTTGTTCATTGCCTTTCCAAAGTATTTTCACAAGTTCCTAAATAATTTTGTGAACCTCAGAAAACTCTGTATCTGTACATCCTAGTCCCTTCTTCCCCTCCCACAGCATCTCCCAAACTACTTACTGTTTTCCAAAGAAAATGAGTGGGAGGAAACTAAGGTGGTGAGCAGTTGCTTCCTTCTTAATTTAGAATGATCCTTTATTTACTCCCCATCATCAGCTGTGTCTACATGAAGATTTCTTCCTTTTATTTTTAATTTCCTTCTCCCTGTTGTGTTTCTTCCTTATCTGGTTGCTTTTTATCTGAGTCTTGATTATCCAAGGTGATGTGTACTCTGCACCTAACTCTGAGTATGTAAGCCTTTAAGTGTTTAACATTAAGAATGTGTTTAAGCACTGTTTTGAATGGATGCTTAAGTTACTTTTGCCAATGTAATGTTGAGACACTGGGGCTTTGGAGCACTATTACTCTATTAACAAATACTTCTGGACCTTGAACCCATTGCTTTGCCTCTGATTTATAGCTTGTGTCCCACAGGACTCTTGAATAGGACTTGAGCTGTGAAGATTATACAGAGATGTTAATTTAGAACATAAATATAGCAATCTGACAGCTCAGATGATGCTATTTTTTAATAACGTTATGATTAAGTAATTCTTGCATTAATTCTCTAACCATTTCACGTAGACTTCCAGTGGGTCCAGGGAGATGTGTGTGAAGTTCAGTTGATGGTGTACAACCCTATGCCTTTTGAGCTTCGAGTAGAAAACATGGTATGTATCTTTCTCAATCTCCCCTTTCTATTGTTTTTCTAAAAAAATTTCTCATGTGAACTTTCAAATGTGGTTTTCTGGAAATCAAAGAGTTTGAAGAAGCGTTGAAGCCAGTATTAACTCAGTTTAATAGTGCAGTACAGTCAATTTTCTCCTCTTTGCTGGCCATGAGGTATTGAAATGACAGTCTTTGCCACACAGAGTGTTTAAACGCTTTACTGACCCATAAATCAATTCCGTACCTTTTTGCATTGACTAGAACTCATACTGCATAATTTACATATACAGGTTTTCAAGTAATAATTATATCCCAAAACATCATAATTAGTGTATACTTACTACTGTAATTTGAAAACATGCGTTCATCCTGGCTTTTCAAATTCCTGTTTTGACCACATTTTTAAAAATCTGAGGAATTAAAGGAGTTTTGAGAAGCTTTGTTTTTGTAATAGAAGATTCAGCTCATGGGTCTGCTGTTCCCAAGGATACGTGTTTGAAAACACCGTAAGCTAAAATGTTTAGGAGGGAGGAAGAAAAGATAGAAATACCAGAGAAGCGTGTAAGGTTAGGAGGATCAAGCCCAAGCTGTGATATTAGTTCTGTGAACTGCTTGCAGTGTATCCTGAAACAATGTAAATTGGGGTTTTTTTTCCACTCTTTATGGCGACTAGCAGGATTTTTTTTTTTTAAATTGTTATCTACTTAAAGTTTAAAACTCTTCTAGCTACCAAACCAACTTCTTCTCAGTCCTAATCTGGTGGTGTCCTTTAAGTTAGCTATTTTTGCCTTTAATATTGCTTAAAAAATAGATCCAGTCTCTTAGAGCCCATTCTCCTGTTAGCCTAAGTGAATCACTTGCTCAGGTTTTATTTTTTAAATTTTATTTTATTGATAGGTCTACTGCAGTGGCTAGTCAAACCATTTGACCGAAATTACTGACAATGTGCTACATATAAGAAAGTGGTTTTCTATGGGAAATGAACATGCCCAAAGATTGTGCTTATGGTGTAATAAAATTCATTCTTGGAAGCTAGCACGCTGGTTTCTTCAGCAGCCTTTTATCTGACCCTTACAGAAGTATTACACATTGTCAGGAATGAATAGGAAAAGTAATTGTAAAGCTGCACATCAGAAAGGACTCTATTAATTTAAGAACATTTTGATTTATAGTCTAATTTGTATTGTGTAAGTAATGATGTAATTATATATTCAAAAGAGTGAGTTAGGATAAATTCTTAATTTCTTAATGAGGAGATTTCTTATGGGCGCTTATGTACACTTAAGAACTCAAAATACAGTTATTTCCATCCGTTCCCTGAGCAAATTAATTTTAGTAGCACGAGTACTTCTGTTGGTGTGACAAAGTTCAATCTTTAAATTAATACTGAATTTCAGTTTCATTGGAAGCAAGCGTGATACAAATAACTGAAGTGATTGACGCAATTCTTTAGTCACTGCTCCATAAATAGCTTTGAGAAATTCTGCTGTGTGCTAGTGTCATCTCATTGGTAGAAATGAGTTGATTTGTCTGTGGTATCAAGGCTGTAGCCAGCAAGTTGAGGAAATTAATTATTCCCCTCAATTTGGCATTTGAGAGATGTCGTCTTTAGAACCAAGGCCGGTTTTAAGCTCCCTGTACAGTAAAAACATTGACGTACTGGTATCAGTCCAGCTGTATTACTGAGATAACTGGAACTTATGACAGATAAGGACAGACTCAAAGAGCTGCATCTGTTTGGCTTGGAGAAGAGCAGAATTTTGGGGTAATTCCTATTGCTTTCCTCCATTCCAAAATGGGAAAGTGCAATGAAAACGGAGCCAGACCCATCCCAGCAGTGCCCAGCAAAAGGGTGAGAGTCAGTGAACACATTGCAGCAATGGAAAGCTTTCCTAATGAATAATTCCCTTTTTCCAATCATGAGGTTGGCCTTAGACTGGAACCAGTTGCCTAGAAAGAACACAGAGTCTCCATCTTTAGAAATCTTTGAAATTAGACAGTGAAAAACCTTAACTCCCATCAAAGTTGGCCCTGTTTTGAGCAGTGGGCTGGGCATTTCCTTCCAGCCTAAATTATTCTGATTTTCCAGCCTCATCTGAGAGCTTTCTAGAATGTGAGAATAGTTACGACTTTATCGCAAGAATAAACTCTTGTTTTTATTTTAATAATTCAAAGCATTGTTTAATATTTTAAAATGTGTTGGTTTATTGTTAACATTACGTGTGCCTGCAGTCAGTCCCCATGCCTCCTTGTGGTCTTGTATCGCACTCTTTCATGTTATTTAATCTCACAGAATGACTTTCATAGCAAACACATCCTTTTCTGTAATATTTTGTGATTTCAGCTTGTCAGTCCCACATTTTTCACAGAATCACAGAATATCAGGAGTT
>NW_010191705.1:11798-48102 GCF_000695765.1 Mesitornis unicolor | reverse complement strand
AATCCCTAACGTTCTGTGATTCTGTGATATCGAGGCTTTGCACTCACTCACTTTGCTTGTTGCTTGCTTTGTGCTGCTCCTCCGTGGGCACCTGCTGTCCTTTATATCATGAGGTGGTTGGAGCTGCCTGTTCTGCAGCATGAAGCTGCCCTGCCTGCGCTGTGGGCAGGAATTGGTGATCCTGGAGGTGCTGCAAAGTAGCTGTGTTCTGCAAATTGTCTGTCCAGCTGCCAGTCATTGAAGCCAGTGGGACCAGTTAATTGAACCACAGGTAAATGGTGCCAAGAGGAATGTGGCGTTTCCTTGAACACGAGATACACTGCTCTTGGTTTTTGTGCTGGTGGAGCTGGGGAAGTCCTCTGCCAGGAATGCTGCCCCTTTTGCAGGCGTCCCATCCAGAGCACTTCTTGTGTGGAAATCTCCACCTGGGAAAGGTACCTGGAGGGGATTTGGAAGTGCTTGAGCTTATATGGCCTCTTGTGGTATTTTTGGAGGGGGAGATAGCTCTTGTTTTGTATGTTAAAATTATACTTGTTTTATTTAGTAGCTTCGAGCTTCCTAAAATCCGCTGCCTGCCAGTGTGAGCGATTAAATCGTAAGTGAGAGAATGCCCCTGCTTCTTTACCATCACCGTGGAGATTGACCTGTGAAGCCAAGCTGAGGTGCCCTGGGCACTTCAAAGAGCCCCACTGTACGACTGTATCGTTAAGGGAATGTTCAAGTAATCATGCAACCAATTGTCATATGACCCAGGTTTTGTTTAAAATTCAGTCTTGCTGATCAGTCTTCTAAAGCCGTAAGCCTTGATGTGTGGCCTTGGTCTAAAGTAAGTGCTGGTTGACTAATCTAAGTTACTTGGGAAGTTTTATAAGAATTATCAGTGAAACAATGCCTTCTGGAAGATAAGCCCTCCCTTGTTAAGCAGTGACATAGCTCCCCAATTTTAAACCCCATCATCTTTTATACTTGGGCGCATTGCTAAGCCTCGTAATTAGTTAAATCTGCTCCTAGAATCAAAAGCTATCCGCACACTCCACTGCTCTGTGACGGTTTCAAAGATTTACGTGATTAACTTGGCGGAGGCAGTGGGTGGCTAATTGGATAAGCTTTAATCTTCACACCACCAAAGCGAAACATGGTAAGATCAGAGGAAGTAGGAAGTTATGCTGTGTTGTGTGGGAAGGTAGTTACCAAACATGTCAAAACCATTATTGTAACAAGCAGACCAGTTGTCATGACCCAACTGACAAGAATAGGGCAGATTATTAGGGGGAGGGAGAGAGCGAGCAGTGCAAATTATTTCAAATTTGCTTGCCTTGGCTCTTTTTTTTTTAACAGGCAGAAATAGTTGTGTTCTTTTTATCAAGCGAAGAGCTTTATGTTCTGTTTGCTTTGTTTAATGTTGTCAGGTGTTGTTAACCCTAAATATTGTGTGCTTGCTAACTGAGCTGCTGAACTGGGTGGGCTGTAGTGATCTCTGCATCTTCAGCAGTGTAACGGTTCCATCGTGTTCAGGTTTGGGGACCTGGTGGCAGTCGTTGTGAAACTAGAAAATACACGAGTGTATTTAATCCCCAAAGGAATGAAGAAAGCAAGTACTGAATAAAACACGCTTTCAGGGGTGTGTATATTTGTCTAATCAAGCCCGATTCCCTGCCTTGATAAATAAATGTAAGTTTTACTGGAGGTGCGGAGCAGTGGGACACAGAAGGGCCCCAGCTCCTTGCTCAGGTGTTGCCTGTATGGTCGTTGGCACAGTGGGGCAGCCTGGGTTCTGCCCTGGACTGGCGGGTGGCATCATCAGGATGGTTAAGTGAGATGCTGGGATTTACAGTAAGCGCTTTTTAGTCCTGTAGCAGCTCACAAATTCATCACCTTGATGGAGTTGAATGAATGTGTTAATATTTGAAGCGAGAAGTGAAGTGGTCTCGAATTTACCTGGCTGTGACTGCGAAGTGACGTGTGTAGTGCACTGCAGGCAGATGAGGGCCTGTGTGCCTGTGATTTACAGATGGCCCAGTACTCCCGTGGTGGGGATGAGTTATTGATCTGCAGCGTTGATTCCCCTCGCGGCCAGGAGATGTCTCCCGTTCACCGCAGTTCCTCAAGGATACCTAGACACAAGTTCTGGTTTTTGCTTAAATACCCAAGGACTGGAAGATTTCGGTCATCCCTCCACAGAGCTGAACCCTGTATTAGCAGGGTGCATGGGCTGCTCCGAGCTCCAGGGAGACTTGTGCAGAGTCAACTTCTTTTGATGCAGAGTTTTGACCGCAAAATTATTTTGAGCGTGTGTGTATCTCACAGAGAAGAGACTTGGACTCGATTAAAAAAGGGTACGAATTTTAAAAAGTTAGATCGTACTGTAATTAAAAATCTTGAGAATTTGAGACATCCTAAAAATGCTCCCCATTAATGGTTTATTTGCAGAAGTGCTTTGAGAAAGAGCAGGGCAAAGGTGAATTGAGAATAAAAAATATGGAGTTTAAAACAAAAGCAAACCAGAAAGCAAAAACCCTCTTTTCTGTTCTGGAGGAACCAATCTGATGCTGATTCTTAGCCCAGATCTGAGTTGCAGTTTTGGGCTTCGTTGCCTCACTGTCTGTCATGCAGTGTTTTTCTTGTAGCAATGAAAAGCTGAAAAGTGGAAACCAGAAATCTGGTACTGAGAAAAATATTTATGTGGCATTTCATTTTACTACTTGAATTTATGTGCCCTGGACATGAAAAACTTGTTTTCCCGTTGTAACCAGGGAAGTGTCTATAACACGAGCAACCTCAAGTCGTAATTCTTTTAAAAGAAAACCCGTAACTTGATTACTCTCTCGTTTAAAAGTGTGTGTGCCTGGCTTCTTGTTCATGTTCATGCCAGAGTGGGAAATGCAGGAGAGTAACCCTGTGACTTCTATCTACAGTTTTTGAAATGCAAAAATGTTCCCCTTTAGGTTTGGTCAGCATGGCAGAAATGTAGTAATCTCTTCTGATTTACATCTGTATTAATGTGTTGATCCTTCTGCTGATGGAAGCTTTCAGGCTGTACCTCAGTGTTTAAGTCTGTATTTTGATCGTATTGCAAATGCAGGAATAATACATGTATTCCCAGTAACCCTCTTCTTTTTGTACTGGTTTTGAATGCTGTGTGTTCCATAAGCAAACAATATGGATAGATTATGAAACGCAAGGTATAAATTTCACCATGTAGCTTAATTGTTCACTGCCAAATGAATTCTCTTCCTGCTTTACTACTTCCAGGCAGTGTTACAGAGCCTGTGAGTTGTATTTGTTATTGGAGATAGTTGGATTATTTTTGGCTAATTTCTCCTATGACTGCAGAGAATCACATGGAGCGCAACAAATATGTACACTTCCACAGCCAGTCTTGCAAGCACAAATTGTACGATGAGTGGGTTTTGTGTTTAAAATTATTTACTGAAGTTATTTTCAGATCCAGCCTAATGACGGGAGGGGTCAAACGAGGCGTAACCAACCCGTGGCTCTTGGAAGAATCTGAGGAGACCCGAGGGCTTGGCTTTGACGATCTCAGGCAGCAGCAGCGAAGGATCATAGAAGGTACAAGAGTCTTTCTGGTTGGTATAGGCATTGCTAGGACTCTGAGAGGAGCCCTTATTAGCAAGTCAATACAGTAACCTGTGCTGAAGTTTTATTATCTGGGAATGTCAAACATAATAGTTCCAAGTGGCTGTTCTATGTATTTGCAGGAGCAGTATTGTGCTTGCAATATTCTTAACTAGATGCATCTTCTTAAATCAAATTTTCAAAGACTCTACAGTGCCTCCCTGATTTTGACCATATTCATGGTTTTGGTTTGCAGTGGAGATCTCGTTACTTGCACTGAGCGTAGTGGTGGTACTGCTGTGCGTCGGGCTGGGGTGCATTAGGTGTATTGGTGAATTGAATTGAGGGAAGAATTAACTCATCTGAAAAGCATTTTTAGATTTGGGCCCTCAGCATCCGTAAGGAATTTCTAACTTTGGAAGTGTCAGAAAACCTCAATGTGAGGACATCAGATGGTTAATGAGGTAATTTCTATGCAATGAAAGTATTTGAAGTGATAAATGAAAATCAGTCTCCAGATAAGGTCTGCTTTATAGCTACAGGTCAGGAGAACGGCATGAGCAATATTTGGATGATCCAGGAGAAACCTCAAGCTTTGGTTTTTGATTGCACCATAGGTATCCCTGAAAGAGATTTCGGGGGCCAGACCTGCAGCCTGTGGAAGGGGAGGGGTTCTGCCCATGCTGTACAAACTCGCTGCCCCCAGTGTCCCCTCTGTCCCAGGCTCTCTTCCATGCACTCTGTATCCTCTTGCAGCTTTAAAAACCTATTTGAATTCTTTGGTGTTTGCGTCACCTATTTGTCTTTTATTCATGTTAAAAGTTTCTTGGAAAATTTAAAAAGGCTAATCAGGGATGTCTGTGTGTGTGCCAGAAAATCTCCTGCATTTATGATTGAGTAACAGCTGAATGTTGAATTCTTGGATATTTTTTTTTGTTTTTGAGACCCTCAGCTAAATGTCCCAGCCAGAGTAGACAAATTAATTACCCATCATTCACGTTATTTTGAGTGCTCTTGCACTAAGGATTCATTTTCATGTTCTGTTGATATATTTTAATACATTTTAACTCTTTAAGCACAGAATAGATTTTTCTCTTAATTTCTACATATTTTATGGTACGTAGCCTGGCATGTCAGCAATTTTTTTCATGTTATTTGGTGTTTTTCTGGTGCAGAGCAAGATGCTGGACTCGATGCTCTTTCTTCAATCATATCCCGGCAAAAGCAAATGGGGCAGGAAATTGGCAATGAGCTGGATGAACAGAATGGTAAGAACAAGACTTGGGGAGACTAATTTTGCCTCATTTTTATGTAAGATTGTGGTTTATTTTTTTAACTCCTCACACAACTGCACTGCTTTTTGCCCACAAAGTAACAAGACAATACTGTAAAGGTACAGATTCGATCAGTTCACGACCTGGGTGTTTTACTGTGTTTCACTATGTACCCTGTTGTGCGTGTACAATGTATGGCACTTGGTGTATTTTTATCAAGCTTGCGTTTTGAAAGAAAAATAAGTTGTGATTATTTTTACAAAATTTTGTACTTAATCTTTTGCATTCTTCAGTTTTATGACAGTTTTTCCGGTAAGCTCTTATGCGTTGCTGGGTTTTACTTGAGCATTCTTATTCTGGGTCTTTCCTTATGAACTACATTGAAAAGTCTTCAGCCAGCGATTAACGGAGTTGCGTTGTATTGTTTGCTGCAAATGATTTGGATTTTGAAGGTTTCATGGCATTGACTGTCGGATCAAATTAAGTGCAGTATTGAACAAGAGAAGTACCTATTTTCTTTAAAATAAGCCAGTATCCAAATGGTGGAATTGCTCCCCTGTTAAATATGCTTTGTTACTCACTTAATTGTTCGCATGACATAAACTGTCCCTAGGAGAGCAGATCCTCCAGCCTTTGACTTTTTCATTTCTTACAATATGGTAATAGTTCAATTAGAGCCTTGGAGCCCTGCCAGCTTTCTCCCTCGCACAAAGACTTCAGCCATATGCTTTATCCTCGTGTTGTACTTAACCACTGAGAAGGTAAACGTCCTTTTACTTGCTAATAAACGATACCCTTAAATCAGCTTCTTCCTGGACCTGTATTTTTCCCCCTTGTGTTTCTCTGCGTGTCTGCTCGGAGTGAGGGGCTTCCCGCATTAACAGTCACGTAACATGCAGCACTGCTCGCAGCTCCGTTCCAACTGAGAGTGAAGTAAGAGGACGGCTTTCTCATGTTTGCCTTGCGTACATGGCTAAATCCAGGCGGGATATGAAATGTCTAGAACATGTCTTTGTTTATTAATCTTAAGGTTGTTAAGAGATGGTTTGCGCAGCTGGGAGAAACTATGCTTAGTGCTCTTGTCTTATTTTGATCCTCTGCCTCATGTGACTAAAGACATTTTCAATTAGAAATCTTGGTTTCATAACTTTCTTCTCTTTACCGTTGTTTAAAAAGTTGTATTAATTGCTTTTTTCCTCTAAATAGAAAACAGGTGGGAAGCATAAGCATGTTTACTAATTCTCTGTGAAACCTTGGTTTCTCATCAGGAAAATATATGATCTGTGTCCCATTTCCCTCTGCTGGAGGTAGGTGAAGGTTCCCCAAATCCTTATGTTTTTTGGGACCCTGAAGGTAGTGTGTATTGTACCATCGCATTCCTGTGTGACCATGCCAGACTTTTTCTAGCAATGAAGCCTTGAAACATCTGTGAAATTGGGAGTGCATTTAACCCTCCCTTTTACAAATAATGCCAGTTTTGTTTGACTTGCTTGTCTTACAGATAGTTACAAAGCCTAGAGCAAAACTCTTAATGTTTTCATGTGAGTTCTTTTTTGAGCGACAGACAAGTCTTTCTCCAAAGATGGAAACTTTCCCGAGTGCTCAGAATAAGAAGCGGTGAGGATTGCCTGTTCCTGACTGCGGGCCAGATCCTGGGGGGAGAGAGAAGCTGAGCTGCCTCTGCTTCTCACTGTTTTAGAATCAAATCTGCCAGGCGTGTAGGATGTGTTGTTTGTAAATCTTTAAGAATCTGAAAAAGGTGGGGAATAATCTGACTCTTAGAGGCAGGGGACCAGATCACTTGACCCTTGGCTTCATCACTGCTGAGCAAGTGACGCTCCCATGTTTTCTCTGTCTTTATGCATTCCTTTTTTTTTTTTTGTGGTTAGAAGGGGATATTGTTGGGCATTTCATTGCCACTGGCACACTGAAAAAGCTGAAATCCCTGGCAATATTTTCCAGAGGCTACTTTCCCTTGACGCGTCATATTTTATGCCATGTGCTTAACTATCTACAGATTTTTCTCAGGCGCTCTGCCAATCTCGTGTCACTGTTACACACTCAGGTTCATGAGGATAACTGCTCTGTAATTTCCCCTTACTCGGAATCTCTTTCCTTTCTTGGTGCTGAGTGATAATGGCATCGTCTGTATTGTGGGGAGGCAGGGGAAGTTCATCTTCATTAAGTGTTGTATCAATATTTCATTTTTTTTCAAGTAGAATTTTCTATGAAGTTGCTTGTTTCTGTGGGAAGCTTGACTTCCACTTCCCTGACCTGCTTTGGGTGTTCCCACCTTCTGCAATTAAGTGGGTGCCTTTGGCTTGTTCTGGGACCATGATAAAATGAATTTGGAAGTAGCTGATAATGTCTGATAGTTAATGAAACAGACTTTAGGGAGCTGGGTAACTACTTATTTTCCAGACAACGTGTTATTCAGACCTGCCTTTCTCCTTTCCTGGCAGCTCAGGCTCTGCTCAGCTGAGATGTTTGCACTTCCTGGCTCTTCGAGGTGGCCCGAGTTATTTTCCCTTGAGTGCCAGTTGGTGTAGCTGTGCTTTTGCGGATAAGCATTGAAGGAATCCCAGTTAATTATGCAGAGTTTACTTCTCAAGTAGAGTTGGTCCATGTAAATTCTTTTGTGTTTGTTAAATGACTGAAAAATGATTAAACTTTGCTTTTAGCAGGGTGGTTACTTGGTGGTACCTACTTTTACTGCCCTGGTGGGCTGACAGGGATTGCTGAGGAGTTTGCTATGTTGGAGGTTTGTAAGAGGAGATCCTGCAAACGGGCCGGGCTGTGGTGGTTGCTGTGTTCTCCAGAGGAGTCGATCCTTCTCCGCGGGCAGGCGGGGTGACGCCCGCCTCCCTTAGCTCCATGTCCCCGCAACACCCAGCTTTCAGCCCGTCTTTCCGAGCTTCCTCCGCCGCTGCCAGCAAGGATTGCTCAGCTGTGATCCCTCCAGCCTGCCTGACACATCCACCTTGTGGTGTGTCCCAGAAAAGCCCATTTTCCCCCACTAATAGTAAGTGAGCCTGGGCTCGGATGGAGGTGGCTGCCGGCAATCATCTGCCCTGAGTAGCTGAGTCCCATCCTCTGATTTTGTTGCGATGGATCAGAGTTTTAATTGGAGTCTCTTAATGTTGTTCTTTAATCACATTTTCAGTATAGCTCTGTCCTTTGGATTTTATGGCTCTCCTCAAAGTGAAGGTCGTTTTCAAACCTTCTGAGCATAGTATTTTGCACTGATGAGCAAAGTAGAAGCTGGGTACCAGGAGGAATTGGGTTTTTTTTCAGCCTAAGGAGTCTGCTAGCAGCGGGAGAGATGGGGGATTAGCAAAAGAATTTTCCCATCGTTAATTCCAAATTTGACCCCAGAAAACTTTCTGCAATCCTCTCATCTGTTACATAAAAAATAATAAATAGTGTAAATGGCCTCTGGCCCTGTTGGTGAGGCAATCTCATCTAGTGCAATAATTTTGAAAGAATGCTGCTTTCAGAAATTTGAATGCTGTTTGTTTTACCCTTATAGAGATGTTGTTTTCTCATTGTGACATCCTTGCATGAGGATACAGTGCTCTGTGACGAATGGTAAATAGTGGTAGCTTGCAAAAGTTGTCTTGTTTGGCACTTTTACCATGTTGCTCTCCATTTGATAAACGCCATCAAGAACGGATTCTTTTGCTCCCAGGTCCTTTACATTTTGTGTTGGAGCATAATTATTTTCATAAATGGATAAGCTGCAGGACCAGACCACTGTTTACATCCTTTTACTGGCCCATAGGGTGCTGTGTACAGAGTGAATATCCAGGATGTTCTTAATCAAAATGGCTTGTTTTAAGGAAATGATCTGTCATCGTGATGCTTTAATTACACGGTTATGTAACACTTTTAATGTCTTGTCAAAGTCAAATTTCTGAAACGAACCAAAAATTGAAACATTATTTTTATCTTTTTTTTTTTTAATAGCTTTACAAAATAGAAGTTGCTGTGTCACCTCTGGTCATAGCGGGTGGCACAGAAGCCTTGGAGGGGGACTCGGCTCAACCTTGCATTTGGTGCCAGTTCAGTGGTCAAAGCCTGTGATTTGCTGGTGTAAGATTTTTGTTAACCTGATGTGCTGCCATCAAAATGCAATTTAGAGACTCTGCCTGAGGCTGCAGCCCTGTTCTAGCTGTTGCTCTCTGTACGGAGAGAAAAGTATTTTTGTAAAGTCAGAGGAAGCGAGTGAAAGTATTCTTGATGATGCAGAAACTGGTTGAAAACAGCATCGGAAATTGTAGCGCGGCAGGGATGCGATTCATCTCTCCTAGGGCAGTGTTTGCCCATGAGCCCATCACTTCTGGTGCAGACAGCCCAGCCAGTACATGGACAGAAATACGGTGATTCTACAGATTATTTTACATGGCTATTGCATAATCAAAAAGGAACCCTGAAGTCGTTTCACGTTTCTGTTTATTAAGAACATTTTTGCTATAGCACAAACTAATTAGTGTTGTGTATGGAATATGTACGAGTTATGAGACTAAAACCAGTGGGGCTGTGGATATATTACCTCATTGTTGGATTAGTTTGTAAATAAGAAATGATTAAAGATTAAATTTTTAAAAATGTTCATCGTCTTGTCTAAACAATATATGTTTTCATCACATAGAGTTACAGTTCCGCGTGCTTTGACCCCCTTGGAGATGGCTCGAGTCCTCTGGTGGCTGGGATCTGAAGGAGAGGCTGAGCACCAACAGGCTCAGGTTTTCTCAGAACCTCTACAGGGAAGCACGTGTTTTTAATATTCAGATGTACAATAACCGTCTATAGCCTGACCTCATACTATGCAGATAGATTTTTATTTTGCTTCCCCTGCTTATTGTACGGAATTGAAACGACTGTGGTTTTGCTGGGGAAATGTTCTGTCTTTATTGCACGCTGTTTAGTTGGAATTAACCCTTCTTAGGGGAAAAATTAACACCCGTGTTAAAACATTGCTTTTTGTCATGGGCAGTCTAAATAGTGGAATGCTTGGTGTCAGCATGAATGCTCAGAAGTTGGGGAATGCCAAAATGGAGGTTAGGTGGCACTGCTCGTGCACACGTCTAGGCTTAAAACAGCCGCGCACCGTTTTCTCCAGGTCCTGCCCTTGATCTCTTCTAGGGTGGAATTGAGTGTATGTGGTGACAAAAGCTTTTTGTATGGTCCCTGCCTCATTTCTTCCAGGTGTGAGAAAATGTTTAGTGAGTAAGGCAAGGGTTGTAAGAGGTTTTTGTGGCGGCAGCAGCAGCAGCTAAATGTTGCCTTAGAGCATACCTGTCTGTGGTCCTGCCCAGGAGCTCCGTGTTGTGGAGGTCAGCCCATCCTAACCAAGCTGCTTCAGACGTGATTCCCTTCTGTGTAGCTGACTTGGCATAGTAGGGTCTGGCTTGTGGAGATTCTGAGCATTGGCGCTTAATAGAAACTGGTGTGGGCTGTGCTCTGGGTGTAACGAATCATGGGATGGTTTGGGTTGGAAGGGACCTTTGAAGATCATTTAGTCTGTCCTCTCTGAAGTACTGGGGAACGTGAAATACTGTTCGGATTGATAGATAATGTTTGGTTTATATGTGGCTTTTTAAAAAGGGGTTCAAACCCTCTTTTACTAAACATCCAAAATAAACCTTAACTTAATTTTCTTATTTTCCCTTCTGGCTCGGGGATGACAGCGTTTCATCTCCCAAGGGAGCTGTCAAAATCAAAATACACTCGTACTTAATATCGGGAGGGCCATTGCTGGAAGGTCTGGGAGGAAGCGTTCAACTCTTCAGAGCAGAGTTGGAGTTGTATGCGGTTCATAAGGAATGCAGCCCTGTGCTGGGTGATGAGGACGAAACAAAATATTTGGTACCTGTCAAGGAAGTAAGTCCTCCCTGTGCTGCCTGCTGAAGAAGCTGTGTAATGAAAACCAAGGTTACACTGAGTTTGTGCTGGATCAAAAAATGTCTTGACAAAAAATAGTAGTTATAGCATTTCCTAACCTTTTAAGTACCTGATTTTGCTGTTCCAGTGTTTATTTATCTTAATTTTCCTGGTATTCTTAAAAGAGAAGTGAAAAAACCAGGGGAGCCACTGCACTATGGATCTGTCTCCAAGCCTGGATCAGCAGCCAGATGAGAACACCGACACAGGGACCTCTGCAGTGCAGGCTGACACGGTGATTTTAGTGGTGTTGGATGATGTGGAGCAGCATGAGAGGTGTGAGGTGTCTTGCCTGTGGGCTTCACGGGTGGTTGCTGACAGCTGAGGTAGGAGAAAGGAGTGAGTATCTTTGTGTACTCCCTTTCAGGCTCTGGTGGGATGGGTTTTGAGCAGTCAGACCCTGCTGGGAGAACTCTGATGTACAGCAAAACCAACTCTTGCTGTACTGATGAGTGACAAGTCTGCAGCAGCTGACACCTAAGTCCTTGTTAAGTGTCAGTTGTGTCAAGTGAGTTCAGCCTTACTCTGCAGAAGAGCCTATGAGTAGAGGAAAAGAATTAAGTGTCATTTTGAGTTAAGAATGGCTTTGATGCAGTGTCATGAGAATTTCTTGTAGTCTATGGAAGCATGGTTCAAATGAATAATGTTCAGTAGATGTGATGTCGATTGGGTAATTATATTAAGAATTGGCTGTTGGTAGCTGGAATAAAGGATGTCTTCAGTTGGGCTGTGTAGGTCTGTGGTTTTATTGAGCTTTGTTGTTAAGGTCATGGGTGATGAAGTACTCAGTGCTTACTCTGCTCCTGTGTAATACAAAGGTGTGAAACACTGCAGCTACACTGGGAGTAATGCTAAAACTGCTCCAAATGGTCTTGAGACATTAGAGCACAACTCGGCTGGGCTGCCTGCAAAGGGTGACACTTCTGTGAGGTTCAGTCAAATTAAAGATAAGTATAATGTATAGGGTCAACTCTTAAATATAAACAAATAGTACAGTACTATGGGAAAGGCTCTGTGCAAGCCAGTGTTGTTTGGAGAATACAGGATACTTCGTTACACCTGGCACCGAGGAGGGGACAGCATGCAGTTGGGCCAGAGCTTTTCGAGGTAACGTGGACCTGGGGAGAAGGGTCCATAGAGTAGGCAAAAACATGGTTTGAAGCACAGAGGTGTGGCCTGCCAGGAAAGCTGGACTGCTGGAGTGGCTGATGTAGAGAGGAGAAGGCTGAGATGGGAACGCAAGGTTCCTGAAGAATTAAAGAAGCTGGTGCAGGAGGGAAAAGGCTTTTTTGGTAAGGGGACTGAGTCGATGTCAAAAGGAGCAGGAAAATCCTTCCAAGAGCAGTGAAGTGGCCCTATGTCAGGGGGTCGGGAAGCCCTTGTCGTGGGGTGTGTTTAAGAACATGTATTATTCCTGACAGCTTGAGCTGAGTTGGAGCAGGAGAAGGACTAGACAACTTCTTATTTTCTGTTGTGACCTTCTCTAGCTCGCTCTTTCCTGTCTCTTCTACAACTTGGCTTCCTTCAGACTTCTCTTTTTGCTGCTTTTATTGAGCTCATCTTTAATCTTTTGAATGTCTAATCCTCACTTTTGAAACTGCCCATCAGTATTCCAGTGTTCTTGCTCAACTGATTCCCCTTCTGGGTCCTTTTCCATCTCCCTTTAACTTTGAATGTCAAAGCATTGGGGTGCTGTAGCTCCTGAGGCCGCTGGAGAGTCTTAACGTGGAAAAAACAGCATTGTTCTGAAATGGCTGAGATATTTTGGCTGAAACTTTAGTATTTTTTTTTTTTTAATTCATCTGGAAGCAGACATCCAAATTGGGAATCTTGAGCCTGAGTTGTTAAAGTTTTTCATCATTTTAAGCAACTGAAAATAGGGCTTTCTCATGGGAAGCAACAAATGGCCTTAATAGCAGGTCACGCTACCGGGCCTGCGTGTGTATTTTTGTTACGCTCTATGTACACATAACACTGGGAGATGATACTTTTTCTGTCAGTATTTTTTTTTTACAGCTTGACGCAGCCCTTACAGAAACAGATAAACCAGCAAGGCGCAACCTGGATGAGGATAAAAGCGTTGCACTTCTGAAATTTGCCTGGGCTCCTACATACTCGCACACATACACAATGACTCTGTCTGGCCTCTTGGCACAGTTAGCGTTTTTCCTTGAATAGTTTAAGCCGTAAAATAACTGTTCAACATTTGTCTTCTCAATTATGTGGATTTTTCCACAGTTAGTCAATCCCTACCTCACCCACACTGCGGTGGGGAGGGGGGAAGCTGTCTTCCCTCATCTGTCTTCATGGTGATCAGAAATGCTGGAGGAATTGCCACTGAGGAAAAATGAGTTTCCAACTTTTTTTAAGCCTTTCAGGATTTCTCAATAAGAATTACGATCTTAAAGATCTTGTTTGTTAAGTCTTGTCTTTAGTTTGCTCTCAGGGCTGACGGAGAGCTCTAATAGTGATGTAAGCCTCAACTTTTAGCAAAAGAGAACTCTCGTTCCCATCTGCTTCTTCAGCCATTTGATTTAAACTGTTTAAAAAGAAAACAAAACTGAGCTGTAAGTGTAGATATTTCAACACTCTGATGATTTTTTCTGTGTTAATTTAGCTTTTCCCCCCCGTTCAAAAAAAATCTCAAATTGAGACCATAGAGAGGGGATTTATTTTCCTAGCCTGCTTTCCTACTTTCTTAGGGTGGCTGGCTGTCATGCATCGTAAAGAAGCAGAAAGGCACAAACCCAGTCTGTTCTCCTTTGCAGCCCCTTTTTGGTAAATTGCATACCTGGCTGTGAGCAGCTGAAATTGTATATCCTGACCTTACAGCCACTGCTTGCAGAAAAAGGCAGGAAATAAATTGTCCTGTGGGGAGCAGCCTTTGCTAGAAGGCCTAGGAAACTGTTACGGGAGTTTCTGTATAATTTTATTTATTTTAGCCTCGTAGATAATACCAAGGTATTATATCTGGTTCATTCCCTGAGTACGATCCCTCTCTTTTTTGGCTGAATCAGGGAAAGTTTTAATTGCATGTTAGCGGCAGGGTCCCAAATGCTTTCTCACTTGCTCCCCAAAAGCTGGTGTTCAGTGTGAACGGGATGCGGCTGCTTCAGCATTTTCAAGCGATGACATATAGCTGTCTCTGGGCAGTATTTTATTCCAGAATCGTTAAGCACCACTTAGGCTAAAAATAATGTCTTATTTTTAAATATTTGCTATTTGTGGCGATTGAAATGCAGCTTGAGAGTTTATACTCCAATTTATACTTTAAAAGACTCTAACTTTAGTGCTTCCTTTGTCCCTTCCCCTTCTCAAAGGATTTTTTGAGGATTTATGGGAGGAAAAAGTAGGTGACTGCTCTGTCCCGCATCACTTGATAACTTGTTTCCCTCGGCGTTAGTGGAAAGAAGGTGATACTCAGCCTTAAAAGAAAGTCATGCTTGGTAGGAACCATATGTTCTTGCGTCATGGTGATTTCGGTGAGTGGGCAGTTGGATGCTTAATAGGCTTTTAATAGATTTCCCAGAAAACTTGTAGGGCCAAAACCTGAACGGTTACAATGCAGGAGAGAATAAGAAAACCATGTTTCTGGGCATGTTGCTGTCGTGAGGTATTGCTGGAATCTGAGGAGTGCTTTGAACTGGATTTACTCACCACCGCACGGGTTGGTGAGTGCTCTCTAGCAGATGCTCCTGGTTTTCCCATTACCTCCAAGGGTGCTTCCAGCTCACTTCTCCTCCTGTCTTTGCTTGGAGGAGCTATCCCATCTCTCTTCTCCTAGACAGAGTAGAATATATTGCTTCTCCATTGCTGATGTTGTCAAGTCCTCTGGTGATTGTAGCTTATTGTCCCTGAAATCACTGGTGCTGACTTGTTCAACGTTAGACTGGTGTCCAGCACAGCTCAAAATATCCAGCAGCATTTGTTGCTCCAAAGAAGTTGGGCTTGGGGTGAGACAACAGAAACAATTTATGGGTGCAGCACTGTGGGTGGATTTGTCATGGGATTTTTTTCTTTTTTAAATAGTAGATGCTGGGTTTTAAAGAATTTTTCCTATAGGGCTTGTGGGACCTGGTTCTTTTTTTATGGAGAGATTTTAGCCTCTTCTGTATTAGACCTTTTTCTTTAATGCCAGATAGATATAGTGCAAAAAGCAGTTTAGTTGCAGTGGTATAGAGCTGAGGTGAGGTGGTAGAGCAGGATATACCGTTAATTATCAGACTGCAGGTTTTGAGTCCAAGGTAGGTTGAGATCAGCACAGCCCTTCCTGTAGCCAGGAGAGATTGCACTCAGTGTAGAGAGAAGTGTCCAAAGTGCGTGCAGCAGCAGGTGAGAGCCGATAGCATCCGCTCCCAGCGGTACTGGGGAAAATCCCCGCTAGACTGGTGCTGGGACCACTCCAGCCCTGCTCTCTTGCAGAGCCGTCCCGAAACACAGATCGACTTGTGGCATCTCTGTTGAAAACTGATAGACCCTGGCACGTTTATCAGTTGCCAGGCGGTTTCAGTTCTTTGCTGATCTGTTCTGCAATAAATACACGTAACATATGGAATCACTTTGGTCATCAGCACCTCTTAGAAGCAGAAAATGGAATGCAGTATCTTGCAATGCTCTGACCATAGCAAGGACAGAGAGCAGGATAAAGCTGCTTGCTCTGTGTGCAGATGGATCTCCACTGTACAGTATTTGAATGGGAAATGTGACTTTCTTGCTTGTTTAAATACTCTGTAGATATTTGTAAAATCTGCTGTTAGATCCAGCCTGGAAACGGCAGGTGATACTTGGCTGCGCTCAGACGTTGGAATCGTCCCCATTGGTGCCTAGTTGTAGGATGTGTGTATGCAGTTCATTGCAGTGGATGGAAGCAGAAATAAGAGTGGTGGGAACAGTTGCTTGCTCAGAGCTGCATTTCAGTCGTAAACATGAGGTTCTTTTAAAATGTTCAAGTTGATACCTTAAAACATCCTGAGATCATTGAAAATCACATAAAACAACTGTGCTATAGTTATTATTATAAATACAAAATAAAACAATAAAGTAACTTCCTTGCAAACTTAGGTGGACTAAGTCTTATGCACGTAACCTTTTTTTTGTAATTGCTGATGTATTAGAATGTGTGTTATCCCTATGCATCCTAAAACAAATAAATGATATAGGTATTATCCTGTTTGTGCCATGTACTGGGGAAAAATATTCTGCTTTGCTACCTGACCCCAGTCCTTTTCCATTGCCCAGTGACCTCTGGGTGTGGATGTGATGCTGTTGTTGCCCCAGTGCGATGCTTTTGTTGTTTTACGTCAAGAGCTGGAATAATCCTCCAGTATGACAGTAGCGCAGGTCATGGACGTGGAAGCCCACAAGAGTCCTCCTCACTCTCTCCCAGCAGAGTTTCGTAAGAAATGCTTTAGCATGAAAGGAGTAAATCACATACCTGAAAAAAGATACCATAATATGAACCGGCTGGCATCAAAGTGCAGGGGCACTGTCAGATATGTCTTTTGGCTACATAGATTGCATTGTTCTGAAATAATTCCAGTGGTGTTTGATCTCAAAATTGTGTCGGAAATTTTCTCATAGATCCAAGCTTTGTTGAAAAATGCTGGTTTGAGTCCAGGGTCTTTAGTCTGAAACATCTGGGCCTGATGGCCTTTTTCCGAGCTCAGGGTAGGATTTCAGGAGATACCTTTGTCTGTGATCAAGTGGTGAATTTGGCCCTGGCACAGGGAGGCCACAGGGTTTCCAGTTCTGAAGCAGGATGCCCAATGGATGGTCCTGAGGATCCAGAGACTCCAGGGTTCCCGTGGCTGCTCGGCTCAACCTGCTGCATCCATCTCCCCTTGGGGTCAGCAGAAATGCTGAAAGGAATATTGAGTTCAAGTACTGCCAGAGGTTTGAGAAGGTTGGTTTTGATCTGGTTTGTGCAGACCCCACATAAAAATAAGATAACATTTATCATAAACTTCCAAAAATGTTTTTTTTCTAGATAACTCTCACCTTTGTGTTTATAGCACCAGGTTGAAACTAGAGAGAACAGCAGCACAAGACAACCAACTACCATTGACAAAGCCAGCCAAGTCGCTGTGGTAGAACCTGACTGCAAATTCACAACGCTGTGGTGCCCTGGTTTTGTGTGTGTGTGTTAGAGAAAATTATAGAGAAGATGGTGGTTTTCCAAAGAATCTTGGGAATTATTTATTCTGCTGTGTTGAAAGTCTTCTCATTGCTTTGGTGTTGCAGAGGTCTAGTGTCTCTGTTGTAGCGTAGATATGTGATGCTAAAGGGGACTGATGCTAGCTTCTGAGGTGGTCCTGTGATGAGGAAAAATCCATCATGACTCGGCTGAGCTCTGAAATCTCGAAGATGCTCTGAGAGACCTCTTCATTTGTCCACTTCATTTTCTCTGGCTAATGTTGCCCTGAGCAAGCTTGCCTTGGGCTTGCGGGGCAAGTAGAGCTTCTTCCTTTTCCAGGGTTTGGAGGCTGGGGTACGGCTCACGGAGTGGAGAGGAAGCAGGAGATGCCCATTGGCACTGCAGGACTTGGCAGGAATGAGCTGCGGGCCAGCACTTCTTCTCAGTGAGGGTGACAGAGCCCTGGACCAGGCTGCCCAGAGAGGTTGTGGAGTCTCCTTCTCTGCAGACATTCAAAACCCGCCTGGACGCCTTCCTGTGTAACCTCATCTGGGTGTTCCTGCTCCGGCAGGGGGATTGGACTGGATGAGCTTTGGAGGTCCCTTCCAATCCCTAACGTTCTGGGATTCTGTGACATGGTCACAAGGAGAGATTGTTCCAGGCTGGGACAGTGCCCAAGCAAGCTGGGGGACTGGGGTGGCATCTCTTAATTTTGGTGCCTCTTGAACTCCTGCATCCCACCTGGATGTCTTTCTGATGTAGCTCTGCTCGTGGGTAAGAGGTGGCTCTGTTACCTGCTGATATTTTGGAATATCAACATTTTCCGCATCCCTGTGTTGACCAGTTGCTATGCAACAGGGTGTGGGTATCACATTACTGTAATGGGGTTTTCAACCAGTGTTTGTAGATAGCGTGGGTTTATGCCAAAGAAAATTAGCAGTGTGAATTGAACTCCAAAGTGGCCTTCCGAAACGTGATATTTTAAATGAATAGAAAATCAGATAAGCTGGGAGGAAAGCTTCCTTCTGGTTGAGCTTAGGACATAGACTACTTTTTAGGTAATAGTTCCCATTATAAATAAGTATTTTCACTTGGAAATTATTATTGGGACCAAGCTGGCTCAGAGCACCAGCCTGCAGATGGAGAGAGCAGACTGTAGCATGGTAGACATCAACGTGCTAATGATCGAAGAGCTTGTGAGAGTTTGGGCTGGATTGTGTGTTTTCTGGTACTGATGGATCTGTGTGGCAGCTGGGGTCAGTGTTGACCAGTTGAGTTTTTCCCACCGTTTTATGGTACTTCACTAACCATAGGTAACTGTAGCAGTGCTTAAACTTGAATAGAGCCTATTTAGCTGTAGTACTTTCCACTAGTTCAGCTGTTGTGACTTCACTTCTTACTCTATTTGATGCTTTGTTACAATAGGAGCTATAGTAGTTTTGCTTATGGGTAATGCGGGTGATGTGTTTTCAATGAAAGGAAAATTACTTTCATAGTTGGAGACCACAGGACTTTTGTATGGTAATGTCTGAAGGTTTGTATGTAAAATTGATGCGTTCTTCCTTTTTGCTACTGGGCTTTGCCTTCTTCCACGGTGATTGGTGCTTACTCTTAAAGTGGAGAGGTTGAATATTTGGTGATGGAGCATCTCCCTTATGAGGAGCGGCTGAGGGAGCTGGGGCTCTTTAGTTTGCAGAAGAGGAGACTGAGGGGAGACCTCATTCATGTTTATAAATATTTAAAGGGTGAGTGTCACGAGGATGGAGCCAGGCTCTTCTCAGTGGCAAACAATAAGACAAGGGGTAATGGGCACAAGCTGGAACACAGGAGGTTCCACTTCAATTGGAGAAGAAACTTCTTCTCGGTGAGGGTGACAGAGCCCTGGCCCAGGCTGCCCAGAGAGGTTGTGGAGTCTCCTTCTCTGCAGACATTCAAAACCCGCCTGGACGCCTTCCTGTGTAACCTCATCTGGGTGTTCCTGCTCCGGCAGGGGGATTGGACTGGATGAGCTTTTGAGGTCCCTTCCAGTCCCTAACGTTCTGTGATTCTGTGATTCTGTGATGTTGAGCACGGAGGAAGTAGGAGAGCACTGATAGGAGAGGTTCTTCACATCTGGGTGTTGTGTTGACTTTTAGTAACCTCTTGTTCTTCCCGAGTTCATTGTCATTCTGGAGGCTTGTCTAATCCCTCCCCTTCAGTCTCCTACACTTTCTGAAACTTGTTTTCAAAGTTTTCTTGTGCTAGACCACTGGAGACATCAAATTTAACCTGATCATTTGTTTTCCATACTGAGCCCTGTCTTGCTTCCCTCCAGGGCAGGCCGGGCAGTTGTAGGGTCTTCACTCGGCACCCATTTGTTGCAATCTCAGTCTGCCTGTGTGTACATGCAGCAGGACTGAGGTGGGGTGAGTGGCTGTGAGGTTCATGGTACCATCTGTTAGGAAAGGTGGTCTGGTGCTGCTTGTACAATCTTGGCTGATGGCAAGGAGAAGCTTGTTGGGACGTGTCCTAGCACAGCACTTGTCAGCCTGGCGGGCTGCTGTGCCTCTGGGTTGCTACTCACAGAAAATAACCTCATTTTCCTCATTTTCCTCACCGTAGAGCCACTTGTGATGGGGCACAATGAACCCTTAGTCACCGGCAGGGAAGCGGAGCTGAAGGTGTGCAAGCTGCTCGTGTCTGCAGGTGCTGTCTGTGGACCCTTCCTCTGGGGTCTTCAGTCTTCTTTGGACAAGGGGCTACTCAAGGTTGAATCTTCCTTCTTTGTGTTTTCCTGGAAGTACTCGGACTAACATCCGAGATGGGGACTGATTCCGCCTTCTCTTAACACTTGAAAGAGGTTTTATCGTCTAGGCCAGGTGCAGGAGAAAGAAAAGCAGTGTATTTAGTGGACTTTTGCATTGACCCATGTCAGCATTCAGGACAGAATATCTTCTGATCTGCCACCCCGTATTGCAGTTAGATGTTGGAGAGCCACATTTCTGTTTCATTTCCTAACATAAGGAAATATTTGAAACAGGAATAAGCTCCACATCTACTGTGTGCTTCCTAACCAGCTCTATATCAAACTGCAGTTCACGTTGGAAGAGAATGGCTAGAGAGGTTTTGTTAAGTGGTGGATGGCTGCACCCTCAGAAGGAAATACAAATCAGAAACAGAATAATCAAAGCTGATTTTAAAGAAGCCTTATTGCTTTGTTATACGCAGAAGGCAAATTTCTCACTCTTTCTGTTGAGCAGTCACAGTGCAATGATGGCATTTCAAACAAAGTTTTCCAGGCTGAGGGATCTCCTTACAGTATGGCTGTCTTTGTAGAAAAAGTGATGTGCCAGCCCGTTGGAAACTCATATTATGTGTTTTCAAAGTGGCTGTGCTCGTTCCCTGTTTTCAGAGGACAAATGTCCTCACCCAGCCTCAGCTGAGAGTTTCTCACCTTTCCTGTCCTCTGTTCCCCTTTGTGTGGTGCTCAGGCTACGGATCAGGGACAGTCAATAGCTATTCCAAATATCTGTATCTCTGTATACTTGTATTCTGGAGGTCATAATTGTGCCTCCATCGCTGCTGTGGGAAAAGCTTTTAGGTTTTGGAGAATAATGGAGAAAATAACATTGATATGGAGGGAACCTTTTAAGGACTGCATATGCCACACTTGTTCTACTTGACACTGTTCTCAGCTTGATAACAACCTGAATTAGATAATTTGGGGGGTATGTGGAGTTTTGCCTGTTTGATGGTTTTTTAAAGGTAGTTATGGTTATTTTTTTGATCATAAAAACCTTTGTATTTAATGTGAAATGGAATTGAAGAATGATCAGCACTCTTACCTACAAAGGCAAAATGCTGGCGTGATCCTGCCTCACTTACTGAGAGGTAAAGTTTCATGCACAAAATGCCCAAGAACAGTGTTCTGTTCTACTCTACAGGTCTTAGTAGATGTTTGCTAACAAAATCTACTTGGTTAGGAGGACCTTAATTGATATGAATTGGTAAATATTCGCTGGCTGGCTGTTGGACTGAAGATGCTCAGCTGTTCTGCAGGACTTGGGGACACTTGGTCAGAGCACATCAGAACACTTTGTTTGTATAAAGACGGAGGGAAGTGGTGTGGGACCTCGTGAGTTTTGTGGCCAGGCTTCTTGTCCAACTCATTAACGTCGTCCACACTGTGAAATTGTGACAGCTGAACAGTTTATCCTCTGAAGTTAATAGGAAGATTAAGAAAAACACTCTCATTTCAGAGTTCCCAGAGTTCCCAGAAGCCTTTATAAAGACTGTTTTAAACAAGTCTCCCAAAACAATATTTAAAAAAGTTTGAAGGGGGAGACCAGTCTTAACAGGGATTAAATAGAGCAGCTGGATGTTAAAAGCAACAGATTTTGTCTGCCTAAAGTCATCCGAATGTACTGACGTCACCAAAACACAAATGCAGCAGAAAAGCCATTCTTCAGTTGTGGGATGAAAACGTTTCATAAACTGACTGGCACTATTGACTTTAGCAAGAGATTTCGCTTTTTGAAAGGAGGGAAGCTTTCCAATAGTTCTTGCTCACAGTTATTGTATGAAAATGAGCTGCAGACACTGCACAGCTGGAGTCCTGCCCAACCATCCGTGATAACTTGGGCTGTTCATTGCTGCTCCGCTGAAGTTCTCATCAGATCCTCTGGTGTTTCTGGATCAAAGGAGTGGTGGTAACCACTGAAATTTCCAAATTTGGCTTTGCTCAGAAGATCCTTGGTAAATTAGGAAGATGTATCATTGCTGGCAGTGGCTGTCAGACGCTGCTTCTTTTTCTACCTGGAGCTGAAAACCAATTAGCTGTCAACATGGGCAGCCTAAAGCCGTCACGAGTGCTGTGGTGATCACTTGTATGCCAGTCTGCTTTTGTGTGTCTTTCTGCAGAGGATGTTCTTGTTCTTGTACCTCCAAACTAAATGTGGTTTGAATGCCAGCCAAAGGAGTTGGGAGTGGAGCTGGTGGTTGCTGCTGTGAGTGCATGGTAACTCCTGTACAGTGAACGGGGGTTTGGAGGGGCAGAGGAATTCAGTGCTCGCTGATGCTGTTCACGTGCAGTCTGGCTTTTTGTTCTGTTTTAGGGATTGGAAGACTCCCTTCTTCTGGAAAAAAGGGGGAGGAGTGGGGGAAGAGAAATCCAGCAATTTAATATGTTTCAATGTTCCCGTGTGCCTTTCCCCACATCCTAAACATGAAAAATATCAGAAAGTTTCCCTTTGGCCCTGAGGGAAGAAAAAAGGAGTCTCCAGCTGGAATTCATGAAACTTTGTTGAACAAATGAGCGGTGTCATGGGTCTGTGGCGATCTCGCTGGAGCACAAGTGGTGTGCTGAGAGTGAACAGCCGTTTCATGCACACTTAAACTGTCCTGAGCCACCACCCTCCCCAGTAATTCCTCATCCTTTCCATGTGGGAGAGGAGTACAGAATAAACTGTTTAAAGAACAGTTAGAAATCAAAAGGTGTTTTTTATCCCTTGTAAAAAGAAGGCACCGCTTTCCTTACTGCTCCTAATATCGCCCACAGTAGTGTGTAGATGTTGTTTCTGAGGCGCTTTTCAAGCGTGGGGTCAGCAAGCGACTACAGGTCTGGTGATCCTGCAGTCCTGTGCCTGGCGGTGATGCTGTTACAGAGGAATGTGTTTTTCCCCTCCTAAACTTCTCCTTAAAACAATTGCCCAACTGTTTAAAAAAAATCAGTGTGCTGTCTGGAGGGGAGGAGCAGATGGAGGTGTTCCTTCCCAACCGTGGTGCTGCACCGCAGAGAAACCGCAGTGGTCGAGCACATCCAGCCACTCTGTAGTGAAGAGTCTCTCTCCTCCAGTCTTGTCCTGGGAGCTGGGTGCCTGTCTCTGGCGTCTCTGTCTCTATCCCAGCCATGAGATGCACCTAATGCACCTTGGGTGGGTTTTGCAAGGTGCTGAGCCGAGGCTTTGGCATGGCTGTACCGCTCGTGTCTGTCTCTAGTGCTGTGGCTCAGCTCCTCCTGAAGTGCGACTGCTCGTTTGCTTCTCTTGCCCCTGAAAACAGCTCGGAGTGGTTTATTTTTTTCCCTTGAGTTGACTTATGAGTATCACCAGTGAATTCCTCTCCGATGAGAAAATGCAATCAAGTAAATAAGGGAAGGAGTGAAGTTGTGCATCCGTGTCTTCTCATTTAAACTACTCTCAGCTTGGCGTGGCCCTACTGATGGAGAATAAGTGTTGACCAAGAAACGTGTGGTTGTTTCCTGCCGTTTTTGGCCGGGGACACTGAGCACTGGGTGGTTGTGCCTGCAGGTTCTTGGAGTAGCTGTCCTGAAACCATCCCTGTGCTTGGCATGGCCTTTTGTGCTGAGGTTACCAAGGACAGTGTTTGACTCGGTTTGCTCTGCTTAGTGTGTGCTTCCTGCCCTGTTTCTCTTGAATTTACCTAATTTATTTAAGTTATCACCCCTTTTCTCAGTGAGAGGGAAGTTGGTATCGTAATTTTCACTGGAAATTAGTTTCCTTCTTGGCATTTGTGTAGCTGGTGGTATTAATAACATATGTGTATCCGATCGCCAAATTCAGAGAACGAGAGAAAAATGTCTTGTGTGGGATTCTGTATTTAGCAACAAAAGCCCTTCTTAGCAAACAGCTTTGGCTCTTGGGTTTGCTGTTTTCAAGTTGCTGATTTTGTGACAAAAATAACACGGGCATGCCTCTGCCTTCTCCGCAGAAGCGCGAGGTGCCCGTGCAGTCTCCAAGCTGAGGTCCAGAACCTGCCGTGGTCGTACAGTGCCCGGTGTGGCACCACCATCAAGCGGTGTGTGATGCCTCCAGGTCGGGCAGCTCCTCCAGGGAGCCCTGTGCCCGGCCAGTCTGGACGAGCGCTCGAGGTGAATTCCTTCCTGAGCCCTCTCCGTACGCACAGGAAAGGGAGTCTGCGTGCGCCGAGCAGGCGGGGACCTGGACGCGAGGCCAGCGGATCACGGCGCACTGCATTCCTCCAGCTACTCCCCGCGAGCGCTGTGCGAGATGATGGATATTTCAGCATCTTTGTTCTTTGTTTTCTTTCTAACACTGGAGGCGTTTAAATCACTGGAAGAAAGGGCTTGACACTTCTCCAGTTACACAAACAAGTGGTGCTGCGCTGGCTAAAGCTGAAGAGCGTGTTTTCGGGAGAGGTGAGCCGGGACCTCAGATGCTGTTCTTTGGGAAAGGTCTTTGCCGAAGTCACGGCTGTGACATGGGCGTTAAGCTTGTAGGTATTGCAGAAATCAGGACGTTATCGTGCAGCCTGGGATGCTTTCCAGTAACAGTGTGTGCCTAACGAGGAGCTTATCGCCATAGAGTGTTTGGGCCTAGATCCTGAATAAAATATACTGTGTGTTGTCAGATGCTTAAGCAAAAGAAAATAGAAGATGTTGGCTTACCTTTTAACTTCGGCTGGTTCTTTCTCTTAGAATAATAATTCTCAGGGAAATATTAATTTGTTCCAGCTTCCATGGAGCAGCCCCCTGTCCCCCAAACCTCAACGAGAGAAAATACGACTGCGTAGGTGCAGCTTCGCCAAAGCAGGAGATATCAAATTGCACATTAATTTCTGATTCTCAGCAGTAGCTGAGAAATTAGAATTTAGAGAAATCCAAGCTGTGGTATCAAAGGTGCTCTCCTATCCACCTAGGAACAACTCTGCTCGTGGCTGCTATTGAATAGTTGTGGTCTGGTGGTTGGAACTTGGGACTTGCATTCTTGGCTTGCCCAAGGACTCACCTGATGTCTTTAGGCAGGGCGCTCTACCTTTTTCTATGTTTCTTGACCCCCCTGAAAAATAATTCACCTGTTACAGTGTTTGTGGGGTTCTGATATGCCGTGAGCTACCTCTTGCCTCATCCTTCGTATATTCTTCAACGTGGTTCAGATCACCATCTGATGTGTAGAGTTCCTAAAATGTGGTTGTGAGGATGAAGCCCAGAGTTTCTTCAGTCCGGTGAGCTGCAGCAGTTGACTGATTGTGTCTATAGCTGGTCCCAAATCCACCCAAACGTTTGCTGGTTTTATGGGGAGAGAATCAGCCTAGGGTGGAGCAGGTGACAAGTGCGCCTGGGGCTACCACAGCGGTTGGGGTCACTGCGCCCGCACACAGCTTTGAGACAAAAATTCTGCTAGATTTCAGGTTCTTGTTCCAGAAGAATGAATTTGAGAAGAAATGGGCTCAGAGAAGAAGTGAAGGACAATGGAAATCCTGCAGAGCAGAGTGAGGCTCTGATGTTTCGGTTTTGTAGTCTGGCCAGATGTGGATGTATAGGAGAGAGAGTTTTCTTTCTGTTCATGTTTTGGCAGTAAAACACAGGGAGGGAAAACAGCTAATGTAGCTGCAGAGGAATATTGGTTCAAGAAAAAATGGGAATAAATTGGCCATAAATAGTACAGACAAGAAAATGGCTATTTTTTGTTTGGTTGGTTTGGTTTGGTTTTGTTTTCTGAGAAAGGAAATTCCAGAGTAGCTTCCAGGATAAGAAACGGGCAAAAAAAAAAATATCTGCTTTTAAGGTGGAGTTCTGTTTACTAAAGAGTTTGTGACTTGATAGGAAGGGAACTGGCCTGGATCTGCAAGTTTTCACAAGGTTTCTGTCTGAGAATATGTGCTGCTATTTTGGAGTAGCAAAACCAGCTAAATAATGTTTTAAACAGGTTTTTTTAAAGGTATAATACAGTAACGACGACAAACTATCTGTATTTTGAGTCTATAGAGCAGCGAAATCAAGTATCAATTATTCTAATCTTTCTATTCTGTAAAAAAATACATATATTTTAAAAAGGTCTTTGGATTGTGTAATGTGTAAAGATGCATCCAGGAATAAAAAACCTGTAGCCCAGGCAGCCTGGAAGAAATCTGTACAGTCTCATTACAGGCACTGGGGGGAGTGAAGGAGATCACCATTAATAATTTTTAACCTACATGAACATGCATTATGCTGCTAATTTTTTCCTGCTGCTGGATTAATGTCAATGTTGAAAGTATAAACAATTCCCTGAATAAAATTTTGTTTGGTTTGCCTTGTCCCACAGATTAACAAATCTGATTACTGCATTTAAATTTAATACCCCAAAAATTCCCTAAATGAATGATTCACTGTGAGGCCATGAGCAGATGTAATTATCTATGAAAACTAATGAATCATGTCGCTAGGATATTTTCCTTGCAGCTGTCTCCAATTAATACGTCCGTCAATTCTGAGAGTAACGACGTTGTAGTCCCAGTGTATAGGTACCGCTGTATCGCTGTTCCCCATCCGTCTCTTCAACAGTCGCACTAAGAAGAACTTCTCTGTTGCTTTTTTGTTGTATTCTTTGAAAACTAAAAGCAATGAGAATGTGTTCGGAAAATATTCAGGCGATGGAGTGGTATTTGATTTGCCTGCATCCCATTCACATTTCTCTAAACAAGGAAGCCTTTACAGAAACCAGTTTTGATGAGGATTTAAAGCTTTTCCGTGCTAATTTTGCCTGTCAGTATTCTTAGCTGGGATCAGGGTGTTCACGTGGGAGGTTTTCACTGAGCAGCGATTTTTCCCATGTAAATCAAGTCTTGCTTTGCTCAGAGTGGTACTTTGGTACCTACAAGTGTGGATAAAGGAGATTTTGCACTCTCTGGTTAAGTGGTGGAAGATGTTGAGTCTTTAACAAATAGCTCAGATACCCCGTAAACAGCTGAATGAAAGGAGTTACGTAAATATTAAAGGAGATTTCCCAAAGCCTGGAGAGGAGGGACTTTCTTTTGCTCAAGTTTTGGTGATTTGGTACCCAAGTGGCCCTGCATCAGGTGGTCCTCCTTGCCCCTCCAGCAAGTCAGTCTGCTCTATAATTATTTTCGTGTTAGGTATTTAGTCTGTCAATAACTGAAGTTCTCCCAGGATGGGGTTGGTGTCTCTGTTGGTTTCCTTGGGTGCTGCTGTTGGGCCGTGTGCAGCAAACCAGGGAGTGCAGAGCCCTGGGAAAGCGTTGCTGCTGGTGCTGGAAATGGCTTTGAATTTAACTGGGTGGTCAGTGGGGAGCTGAAAGCTGCTGAAAATTGTGTGAAAATAAACTCAGCGGGTAGTTTACCGTGTTGGAGGTAATGAACGTAGAGTGAAGGTCTCTGGAAGGAGTGGTGCAGTGCACGTTTCTGGTCTGCGTTGATGTGGACAAAGACCACAGCTGCAAGATGTCTTTTCCCGTGGCGTGGTCCCGCATTGCAGTCAAGAGATGCCTGTGAGATGGAAAAGCAGCACGAGCTGTCTTGGTTGGAGACCGTGCGGGAGCGGGGGAGATGTGCGTGTCGCTATCCTGCCCTGCAGAAAGGGAACGGCAGCCTCTTGTATGCGAGCTTTCGCTAGCTGACCGCATCCCAGCGAGGATGTTTGTTGTCGCAGGGAGTCTGGCTCATTTGAAGTGGTTACCCCTGCTAGAGAAGAACTCGCTGGTTCCTTGTACAAATTGATCTCCTGCTGGGAATCGAGCCGTTCCACCTCAGGCTCACAATAACGTTAGCTCTTTCCCGCATTGTTTGCCTGCTAGGGACATACTGATATGATCTCCTGCAAGGGGAGGCTTGGTTAAAACGAGGATTAAGAGGGAAACTGAGCAGATTGCCGGGTATTAACAACTTGTTCGCATTCCTAGGGTGGTAGGGAGAAAAAGAAGTCGGGCTGCTCTGATTTCAGAAGAATGTTTGCTTTGTGGTCCCGAAGCCTGCCCGGTGCTGCTGGAGAGTCTTGGTCCGCAGCAAAGCGCTGAGCTGCGGGGATGGCATTTGAGGTATGAGACATCTGTCAAGCTGTTGGTTTCTGAACACCTGTAATTGTAATTAGCAACAATAAGACAGAAAGTGACCCGGCTGGATGAAAGTGGGGGGGAATTTAGAGTGAATCTGACTGATAGGGTGATGTGGACAACGTGTCTTCTCCCTTAATTTGAGGATCATTGTAGAAATACCGGAGTTAATTTTCAGTCTGTCTTGATGATCAAAGCCTGACAATACAGGATTTTCCTGTGGGCTTAGTGGGAGTTCCTCTAAAAGGACTGCGTAACGTTTGTTTCTGAAAGCACAAACCTACAGAATTAGAAAGAGCAGGAGTTTATGAAGGAGCAGCAATTTTTGCTTTTCCCAGTGAGAGTGCGATTGGAGATACGTGGACGATGTGACCTCAAAAACAATTTTAGTCGCCGTGTACAGAAAGTAAGATGGTTTGTTGTACCACCTGTACTGCACTATGTTCTCTTAGCTATTTTAATAGCTAATTAATCTTGATTTGCTTGGATTTAAGAGGGTTTTTTTTTTTCTCTTTTGGCACATATGTGCAACCTATTATATCATAAATCCCACACATTTCAGCAAATGTCATCCTGATTGTTCCCTACAGCACAGCACACTACTAGTAAAACATTCAAGGTCAGGAACTTGGATTCTTTAACCACTGTATTCAAGGAAGCCAATTTATTGTTCTGTCGCAGCAGAAAAGGGTAATTTCTTTTGGATCTATATCATATTGGCAGCCAATCCAGAGAGGTCGAAATTGCCTTAACCCTGTAGGTTTTGTGGGTGCATTAATCTGTCTTAATAAAAGAACTGTTGCACCCCACTGATGCCAGCACAGGGCATTGCTGAGTACTTAGTGGGATTTTTTGTTCCTCTAGAAGCGAGAATTATTTTTGTGTACTCAGTGTTTGATCTGTGTCTCGTATCCTAAAATCAATAAGTGTAATTCTTTTACTTACTTCTGTCTGTTCAAGGGTTTAAAGCAGTTTTTTTGCCTAAGGCTGGAGGAAGTGACCTTCATATCAAATAATCCTGACTTGGCAAATCGGGGTTTTGGGTAGCTTTCTTGTGGCTATTTGTGCTGCGAAAGCTGAATAAAAATTTGCAACTTCAAGTCTTAAAAAGTGGATTAGGTATGTGTTGACTCAAAAGAGCCGTTAGCGTGTCCTCAGTGTGGGACACTTCTTGTTTTTCATTGCTGCTTAATGTATAGCTGTTACACGGTGTCTGACCTTTTCCCTGGGTTGTTTTGGTGGGCCAGTGAATGAGATGTCAGAATTAAAATGTGAATTAAAACATCTTGCATAAGAGAATGACTTTCCTGCACTTTTCCAAAGGGGAAAAAAAACTTTAAAAAAAAATAAAAAATAAGAAGGAGACTCCTCTCTTAATTTGCCCTCTTTCTAGTACCTTTTATTACCTGTTTCCTCTGGCTGTATTCTTAATATTTTAATTTTTTTCAAGTGTGTCTCTTCTAGTGGGTTTGCATTGTGTCTGCGTGGTCCTTCTCCATGTGCCCAGCCCCTGGGCAGGAAGTGTGGAGGTGCTGTCACCGCTCCCAGAGCTTCTGAGTAGCATCGGGGCAGAGTTGGCTTTTCCCGTAAGGCACAGTTACCCCACGATGGCTGAATGGTCACTATGGTAGACAAACCCTCCTAGCTAACACAGAGCTTAACAGAACATTTTAAATAAGATTATCAGGTGGCTAAACCAAACTGCTGTAGGTGTTCCAGTTCTCAAATCTCTACTAGGTTATGAGCTTCAAAAGGTTTGTATTTCCTTTTTTCAGAACACTTTGGAGTGGGGTTTTTTTCCCCCTCATATTCTGTATCGGTTTTTCCAGTACTTACTGCTGATTGATGAGCTTGGCTTTATAATCGAGAGTTGCAGCTTTCAGTCCTGCTGTGCCCTGGCCTGTCCCCGGCAGTGTAGCGCCTTGGTGCAGAGGCTGTTTTACAGCACATCCCTTTCAAAAGCAGAGCAGGCTTGTGGTTATGTCGACAGCTTGACGCTGCCATGGCAGTGATTTGTTCAAGCTTCCTAAAACGATCCTCTGAGCAGAGCAGACAAAAGGGAGGCATGGGCAGGACCTCCCATAACTAATTGGGGATTTGAGAGGAGGTTAATTGATAAAGAGGGGCCAAACTTGGTCATTGCAGATGCTAGCAACTAGAGAGACTTATTTGGCATCAAGACCATGATGCTTGTGTAATAGAGATGCTTGCATAATAGAAATTCTGTATTACACAATGTACTTTTGAATACTTGGTATACTTTTTTCCTGTAGTTCAAGGCAGAGAAATCTCAATAGAAGAACTGAGATACCGGAACTGTAACCTACATGGGAAGGAGCCTTACAAAGACAGAAACTTTAGCAGTAGCTCCTGAAGTGGTTGAAGGTGGAGCAATATTGGGTGCTGGTGGCACAGCAGACGGCAGCGGCGGCTCTGCCCAGCCTTGGGAACTGCAAGGCTCGATGCAAACCTGCCCGGGTGGCTCTGGCGCAGTGCCCTGGTTTGCAGGGTGCTGGAGAGGCGGATAAGTCCCTTCAATGCTGGGTGGCTGACAGATGACCAATGGCCATTTCAGTCTTTAATTAAAAACAAACCAACCAACCCCTTACACTGTGCAGACTGTCAGCATTTTACATAGAGGAAATATGAGTGAACCAGACCAGGAGATCAGCTTCTATTTGTTCAGAGTGTCAAGGACTCCAGAGATAACCATAGCTGGGGAAGAACCTGATGATGTGATCTTGTGTGAACTTAGCGTTGCTGAAAATACAAGATTACCGGAACTTAAATGGCACAAGCGTAGGCAGAGCAGTGGTTCTCTGTGGGGCCCAGGCAGGAGGTCTGCAACTGCTCTAGGAAATGTATTACATCATGATTTTTAGTAAACGTGTGATAAGCATGCATAGTGTCCTGCAGAAATTTTGAAAGCTGACACTGATGCATCAGTCCTAAAAGTATGTGATGCAGTATTACAGACCAGCATCAATGTCCTTGTTCTCAGTAAGACTAGGAGGCAAAGTAATCCAGGCAACAAAACCAATTTAACCTTGATTGGGTCTGTGCTGGGGTCAGAAGATAAAGCGCTATCAGTGCCTTTCCTGGTCTGGACAAGTGCTAAATTCTGTTTGTGTCCTGAATTCATGGGGCCTGACTCCTACTAGAGATGGAAGATCTGAGCCAAAGGGGTATATAGTAGGTACAGGTGAGCTGAGGATGCAAAGTGAGCTCTGCTCTCTTCTTCTGAGCCTTTCTTATGAGTGTGGAGGGGTGGGAGCTGCCTACCTTTGGTGTCATCTCAGTGCCGTGGAGCACATCTCTGTGGCTCGCAGCTCCTTGCTGTCCTCCAGCCGCTGTCCAGACCTCCCTCTTAGCTGTAGCTCCCCCTTTCCTGCTCTTTCATACCCAGATACCAGCACTTTATGTTAGAAAACTGACAGCTTTGAAAATTCCTCCTTGTTTTGCCTTGCAGACGGGCACCGGGGATGCGTTTTTGGAGGCAGCAGTCCTTATGTCCCTAGAGGCAGCTCTGCGGGGTGGCATGGACCCGCTGTGCTGGTGGGCAGTGCCGCCTGTACCTGAATGAGCTGTAGCCTTGAACTCAGCACCTTGGTCTTCCTTGTCCGGTGGCCACTTGGTGGGTAACCAGCTCCAGTTGAAATCTGTTGCTGCTGGTCTGACAGCAGGGGCCAGTCTCGCAGCGAGGAGGTCCTGACGAGCTGTTTATCATTCTGCGGCGGGAGGTCTGGTCCCCGTGCTGCCGGAGCTGCGTGCTTTCCCTGGCATTCCTCGACTCCGGCGTGGGTCACAGTGCTGGACCTCTGGAGTCGGCCACACTAAGCTTCAGGAAAGTCACCGGCTCCAAAGGAAAGCATCAGTTTGATTTAGCTGTGTTACACCTGAGGGAGTTAGTGCTGTTGCCTGCTCTTCCCTAATTAATTAATCTAAATAACTCAGTCATTTTACCTGGCTGCTGCTCAGCCGTGCTGTACCAGTGGCAGAAGGGAGAAGTAGGCTGGGACGCTGGAAATCAGTGGTTCTGGTCACGTCAGTCAGTCTTTTGCACTACAGGCACATGCAGACCAGACATCTCAAGTGAATCGCTCCGTGTTGCCATGATGCTGTTTTAACACACTTTTTTTTGTGCTTGAGTGCGTAAATGACAAAACGTACCCGGAACAGGACTGTGCAGAACAAATCGCTGTGAATGCCAGCTCTTTAAAAGCGGGGTGTTCCCCTGCCTCTCCTTTGTGTGCCCTGCTTTGGGGACATCCCGAAGAGACACTTCTTGTATGGTCACTCCTGTTAACTTGTCCAGGGCTGTAACTTTCTTTAACAGTTTGCATGTGACAAATATTAATTTATGGGAACAGTTACTGTCCTAAAACTAGGAATGGAATAATTGAATTCGAGGATCTTTTCTGAGATTTTGATGTGTAGCAGAAGATAAAGGTGCATTGCTAGTGGTCACCAAATAATCCTGTGTTACGCCATAGCCAAGCAAACACCATCCCTGCAGTAGTCTTGCTAAAAGCACTGTGACTGCAGATGAGAGATTTTGTGCTTATGTCTGTGCCTCGATGCAGAAGAGTTGCTCCAGAGAAGGGAGGATTTGGGCTCAGGAATTGATCTGTAAGGACTGCTGCTCTTGGGGCCTGCCCTGCCTCTTCCTCTGGACAACGCAGATTGTCCCCAACCTGGCGACCAGTGAATGAATTGGCTCCTGCTGGTGTTGTGCTGTGATTATTGCCAGGGACTTGGGAGTCTTTTTTTCTTTCCTTCTCCGTCAGTCCTGGTTTGGAGAAGCAGCAGTGAGCTTGGTTCTTGTCCCGTGCTCCACATGACCTCCCTCGTTCCTCACCCCGACTCCAGCCTGCCCAGTTTGCTGCTGAGATGCTGTGTGGACACAGCTAAAACAGCCGATAAGCACGAGGGGCAGCTTTCCTTTTAAATGAGACACCATCCGCGGTGGGCTTTGTGCCGCTGACATCTAAAGCGAGTACACCAAGAGCTCTCCTATCCCTGTTTTCAATCAGGAAGTGAGGCAGAGACCAGCTAAGGAATAAATACTACCTCAGATGAAACTTAATCTGTTTTTAAAGAACTCCCTCACACTGGAGGGGGTTTTTTTCCCCCTTTTTTTAAATTTTTGTTAAACAATCTTACCCCGAAAAGTCTCTCCTGGGGTGGGTCTCATCCTCACTTTAACTGCATTGAGGTTTTTTGAGTTTTCCCTTCTGAGTTTCTGGAAGCTCCATGGTTTTCCCTGTTATGCAGTTTTAATTCAAAATGCCCCAGTGAGCCTTTCCTTTTCTGAATCTCCAGAGTACTCCATGGGGAAAAATTTAAAAAATAACATGTAAGCTTTAAATAATTTACTATGAGAGTAATTGGGTTTATACAGCAGTCCATAAACCTTTAGCTGGTAAAAATCAAAGTACCTTAATCTGAAAAGCAGATGGGGGGGTTGTCAGGGTGAAGGCTCATAGAGTTTTCAAAGACAAATTGTTTAATTCCATCACTGGCTAGGAAAATAAATAGTTCTGCTGCTCGATTGAAAACAGAAACATCTTAGAAATGAGACTTTCTTAGCTTTCAAGCATTGTTCGTTCTACAACAAAGAAATCAAAAGAAACTTGGTGGAAAGATGTGATGGAGTCCTCGTTTATGAGAAATGAAAGGCGAAAGCTTCTAAACCACATTTTACTATTCTCACTGAATTTTCAAGTGCTTTTCCTCCCCTCCTTTCAGGGCCTGACACTCAGTAGAAGGCGTCTGTTGGTGTGAATCAGCGATGCATGCGATGTCTGTAGGTCATTTCCTTCTATCGAGAGGTGGCAAGACTCGCCCCAGTCTCTGCCTACATACGGGAGCGGTGAGTGTGAGACGCTCCTTCTCAAATCCCACTTTTCAATACAGCGAAACTGTTTGCAGCAGATTGAAAGCTGGGAGCCATGCCTTGCCTGTGTAATGAAGGCTGCATTTGTACCCCTGTGTTAATGCAACTCACAGGCCAGTCCCTAGTATCTGGCCAGCACATTCCCTCGCAAGGGATGGTCTTGCTTTAGTTGGGCTAATGGACTGATGAGATCACCTCCAATTTGTGTATCAAGCTGGTTTGTATCACATCGTTCAAAAAAAAAAAAAGGGGAAGGGAAAAAGCCCCCCACACAAAACAACAAAACCTTCTCTATTTTTTTTCTTGCTGCACTTCAAAAGCTTTGCATTATAAACAGTGTGCTCTGCCCTGTGAAAGCGACGTTTTTTGCTCAGAGCCATTACCTCAGCCAATAAACATCGGAAAATGAGCGCTCGTTTCGGTGCTTGGTTTTCATTTTCTCCAGAATTATGACAGGCTGGCGCAAGTAGCGTTATCAGTCCGTACAGCAGGAGATGCCCAGGAGATGCTCGTGTGCTGAGCTAACTCAGTTGCTGATCTGGGGCTCTCTGTATCCACAGGTGCTCACATCAGTCTCCTTTGGCCAAGAGAATGAAGAAGACTTGAAGTAAGAAAGGTGTTAGAGCATTTATGATATCTTGCTAATTGTTTAAACATCCACAGCCCTAAACCTATAAGAATAAAGTTTCAAAGACCTCTGAGGGTGTGTGTCTGGTCATTCAGGGCTGGATGTAGTGGAGGTGCCCAAGCTTGTGTTAGTGAGCTCAACCACAAACACTTGGTGCATCCAGTTTGATCAGCGCTGTGCGGTGGGTGCATGTACTACTGACCTGGGACCGGGCAGGGTTGGGTTGGCTGTAGGAGCTTCTGTGGGATGAGCTCTGGGATTGTTATGTGGCCTCGTGTTGCCTTCCTTTTCTGCAAGGACGTTAAGCACTAAATGCCACTGTGTTATATGAGCGTATATGTGCTGTTCCTTCTAGCATCTTAAAATTTCAGCTGCAGTAGAGGGTGAGGAACTTGATGGAAGTGAGAACAACCAACTGAAAAAGGCATTTAAAGTAGCTGAACCACACGTGACAGTGACATGGGCATCTAAGAAGCCAGACTGGACTTTTTATAAGTATGCCAAGCACAAGAAAAGAAATAAGAGACATTCATGTGCTTCTGTGAAATTATTACCAAAGAAGTCTTCTCTTGGAGGCTGCTGAAGCACCCTGAGAAAAGAGGCATTTTCCATCTGGCTTGGGCTGTGCTCTCTTGCTCTTTCACATTACACATTATTATACTGACAGGAGCGCAGTTCAGCAGTGTGTTTTCTGTCTGTCATCTCTTGCAAGTAGCATCTCCAGGATATTCGGAGTTTGGAAAACAGAATGAGACAGTAAGAGAGAAAAGAGAAGCTGGTGAGTTGAAGGTTTTGTTCAGCTGAGATTTCAAAATGCATTGGTTGTTACCTAGGAGGAGTGTGTTTCAGGCTGCCGGTGTGTTCAGATGCTGGTAGAAGGATGTCAGGCTGTGACAGGTGGGTTTTCAGTGCTCTGTTTAAGCCTCCTTGGGAAGGAGCTGATGCCTGGTGATCACAGCTTGAGGTAGAAAAGCAAAATGTCCGAACCAATCTGGGCAGTCAAGTTTGAGATCAGGGAACATGCCAGCTTGCCAAGCCATCCCTTTTCTTTCTGACAGCATACCTGCTCTCCTTAATGCCCTCTTCTCTGTTTTTCTCCGTGTTTCTATCGCTATTTCCTATTCTTTTGCTCTCTGTCTTGTGGCATGGTATCCATACCTACCAGGTGGTACCTGGTGGCTCACCTGTGTAGTACAGTGAGTGTTAAACTCTGGCAATAACAAGTTTTTAAGATGGGCACTGAATACCACCACAAAGGCGCTTGTTGCTGGTGTAGATGTCCTAGCCTGCCTGAAGATCGCTCTCCTGACCTGGAGGGCTTCCTTGAAGCTGCTTTGAATCTTGGTTGCAGTGGTGCTGTACCCTATAGCAGATACATAACCCTGCCGTGACATTTGCACTCTTTGGTCACATTCTTGTCCGTTGTTTATTGTCCTTTGCCTGTTATAATGCTTTCCTCCCTGTTTCAAGCATTGACTTGAACTTTTGGATAATCGCTTCTGGACGGTAGGCTGGAGTGAACACTCTTCTAGTGGCTTATCCAGCTTTTTTTCCATTTTGAGACCTGTGCCAGGAATTAACCACAGGTCTCGGGTGTCGCGAGTAGTGAACGGGGCATCTGTGCACGCTGCATGGCAGAGGTGTTGTGTTAACCAGTTTAATTATGCCGAGCACTTGATATTAAGTGATGAAGGAGAAATGTGTTACTGTAACGAATATATCTGTCACAGAACATGGCGGTGTGTCTTGTTTCAGCGTGACAAAAAACAGGTGAGCAGAAATAGTTGGCCGCAGCTGGAATAGCTATTAACAAACATGCCTGGCTGCCAGAGTTTGCTCTCTGAGCCGTGAAACCTGATAAGACTTGATCCACAGCCCTAATAAAAGGAATTTCCATACACAATTACTTCCACTAGGTTTTAATCTTATAATAGTGTCTTTTGTTGAAAGGTTTGCAGATAGAAGACACTGAGTAATCCTCAGCACCTCTCAGGGATGGGATGCACACAGCGTTGTCACGGCAGGATCACCTCCCGCGAAGGCGAGAGTCAGGTGCAGCGGGTGCTG
>NW_010191705.1:0-11767 GCF_000695765.1 Mesitornis unicolor | reverse complement strand
CCCCTGACCCCTTTCTTCCGATGCCCTCGGGAGCAATGGGACACAGATCTGTGTGTTGGTGTAGCCTGGAGCTTACCAAGGAGAGTAAAGGATGGGGAGCGGAGTGGGAAAAGCAGGTAGGTAATGTCACAAAAACAGCAGAGGAAGCCATTCTGGTGGCCCAGGATGCTGATAGCGGTAGTGTGGGTAGATAACAACGTGCTCCTACACAATGTTTTTCCTTCGGGTATCGAGGTACAGGTATCACAGTACTTGTGTCACGATACTTGTCTGAGTTTGGAGCTAAACTTCTGCGTGTTTTCTTGTTCATTTAGGAACCAGACAGGAAAGACTCGGTGTGGTTCTAGTAACCGTATATGCTAGCGAGCTGGCTACGTTACAGTTACAGTCGTTACAGGATAAAGGTGTTTTTTGGCAGACTTTGTGCAGCAGCAGAGCGTTGCGGTAACTCTGGTAATTCAACAGAAGAACTGGATTGAGTTGATCATGAAGAGTGTTTGTCCAGTTTTTGGAAAAAGTAGGATAACTTGGCCGTGGTGTTTAGCAGGGAGGGTGAAGAGATGAACTCATGGCTGGTGTGGCTTAGATCAGGAGAGACAGAGACAGGGAGCTAGAGCTGAAAGAAGGAAATAATCTTAAGGGCCCGACGCACAAAGCTCTGCATTGTATGTTTGCTAGGAGGAGAGATTTAATAAAGTTCTTTAGTATAAAGTATAAGAAGTAATTGAGTTAGACTGCAGAGTGTTTTGTGAAGTGAGTGCTGACAGAAGAGTTAACCAGCCAGACCATTGTTGCTCAGATGTGTTGTGTGGGTCAGCCAGTCCTTTCTTCCACGCTGCTCCAGAGCTGCATTAAGCCTGAAGTTGTTTTTTTCCTAAATGGCTTTCCCTCTAAAGGAAAAAAAAAAATTAATAGCAAAATTGGAATTCTTTTTAGCAGCTAACTTATAAATCTGAAAATCTGAATAAATAAATGGTGCAATGATCAAAAAATGTTACATTAACACCTTTTTATTACATTAGCTGAGACACTTCGGTAACATGCTGTTATCCCGGGGCGCTGGGGAGATGATGATTTTTCTATTTTTATCAATTTTACCATTCCACACACTTTTGCCGCTGGTTCCACTTCGCATTTGTGTTGCGGGCGTTTGGATTTCCATTGAAGTCTGGCTGGAAGAATTTAATTTTTTGGAGCTTATCTTGTTGCTTTCTATCTTATTGCTTGTCTAATTCATAGCCAGAAGAACACCATTAGAGGTGGCAGTCCAAGGGGACAAGGGCCTGGGCTCTCTTGGAGTTTGTGAGGACTGAGTGTTCAGCTCTTACAAGGCGTATTTGAAAACTGCAGTCTTCTCGTAGAATTGGAGTGCTAGTTGTAGAAAATGATCTGCAAAAATTCAGCTACGTAACTGGTGGTTGCTTGCAGTGAGCTCTTAGACTGCTTCAGGTTAAAGCTGGGTACAGAGATGCTGTTGCAGGTCTGGCTTGGTTAGGATAGGTTTGCTTGCTCTCTATCAGACAGCAGGATTCATTTTCAAAGTTGTCTTGGGGCTGCCTGCATTGTTTGGGCTTTTTCTGTTGGCTTTTTTGCTGAACTGGGCTCATAGTTAATGCTGAGTTGCGATTTCCATGACAAGTCCTCTTCTTGGAGATTTACAGCTCAGCTGCTTTAATTTGCCAGGCTAATGCTTTGGAATGCAAGTTGTCAGTCCAGATGTGAAACCTTTCTCCTCAGAAAGAAAACAAAGGATTAAATGTGTTTTAAGAGGGTTTGAAAAAATAATTTAAGATTGAGGCCCAGAACCTAACATCTGAAGTCTTGAAATACTGCTGTTAGCTGGTGATGTGAAACTTCAAAATCCGGAGACTTGAAAGTGTGTCATCTTTGGCCGGGCTGCAGGGACCGTTTGGCTGTCGGTGCACCTGCTAGTGCCCGTGTCAAATGCTTCGTAAGGTTTTACAAAATGTCAAATAATCAAATCGGGCATCTTCACGCAATCAGCGCAGATTAGAGAGTGGTTGGGGTATTGCTTCTGCTACACGTGCAGTGATGTGGGGATAACTGTGGGTGCTCACTTGGAAATGATGCTGCTTCCCCCGTATCCATTGGTGAAGGTAGTGGCTCACGCTTTCCGATTTGACAGACTGCCCCCCCAGCGCAGTTTTGCGAGGGGGGCTATCGCTGGGGTTGTCCTCGTTGCCAGGGTGCGTGGAGGAAGGCCCAGGTGGTGCAGGTCTGCTGCGGCGGCTGCTCCCCATCGTCCCCACTGCAGGGTGAAGGGTCTGGCCAGAGCACGGGGATTCTCTAAAGCATGACTGAATTGGAAAAGGGTACAATAGTGGTGGTTAATGTCCAAAACATTTTTTTTGAGAGAGAAACATAATGGCCTCGGCCAAGCCATTGAATCTGATCCTTTGTGCTCATGAAGATTGGTACAATGCGTCTATCAATTAATATCCGTTTGAGTTTCAGAATTATTTGGGTTGGAAATGGTGCAGCAAGAGTTCTTTGTCTTTTCAAAGAAAAGATGAAAACATCTATAACTTTCTCCCAGCCCATATGGAAAGAGCAGACATGAGGAGCCTATACTACCAGATGTCTTAAGATTGAACTACCCTTAAAAAGGGCAGATCGTACAGGGCAGGTCTTTCTCAAGAGAAATATAATGGGGTAGGATGGCAGAGCTTTTCACTGGGATTTATTAGAACTGGGGTTGTAAAGTAAAAAAGCTTCTGGCTTTTTATTTTGGGACTCGCAATCCAATTGGTGTTCTCATCTGATCAGATTTAGGAAGCCGCTGTGGACTAGAGATTTTGCAAGTAGAAGAGATGCGTTTTGTATATTCAGCTGGTATTTGTTATTGTCAGAAGGATCTCTGCCTTTTAACCACGTTGAGGAACCACAGATTAGTACAAGTGTGCTAAGAAACAGATTTAACACATGACAAAAATGGCTTATATTTTTCCTGGTTAAAAATTAGGGGAAAAACCCAAACAAACCCTAGGCTGAAAGTGCCTTTTGTAGTATCAGTGTGTTTTTTTAAGTGGGATGTTGTAAGGTGAGTAATTAGAAATAATGACTTTGAGAATACACATAACAGAACCAGGAGTTAATTTTTTGTTCTTGTGTGTATTCACATTCTTCTTCCCCTTTTTTTTTCTTTGTCGGGGTTTTTTATGGTTTTTGGGAAACAAAACAGTTTGGCTAGAGAAAATACTGTTTGATGTATGAACTCTTGCTGCTGCTGCTGCTGCAGTAAGGTGGTGTGCTGACTTGTTCCCATACATTTGAGAGCAATCAAACAGCTTCTGCACGCAGTTGCAGCAGAAGCTCAATAAGCACCAGTAATCTCTGCAGTTTGATAAACCCTGTATTTGTGTAGCTTGATAAAGTGGAGGCTTAAGGTTTCCTTCCTGCGCTGGAGTTCATCACACTGGAATTCAGAACTCGTGCATCGAGATGAAACCACTATTTAGCTACGGTCTTCTGAAGTGTCTTACAGACACATCGCTTAGTGGCACTAAACCCTCAGCTTTGGGCAGCTTTTGCCAATTAATCACTTTTGGTCCTTCCGACAAATGAACTGTAGAAAGGAGAAAATCACAGAGGAGCAGCTGTCTAAGGGCTCCCTCTCTATAACTGCATTTCCTTGCTCTGCAAAAATCCGCGGGCACAGAGCCACGCTAAACAGTAAGTGTTCAGCCACATCTGCAGAAAATCCATGGGAGGGCATGTGGAAAGTTGGCACAACTTTTGGTGGAAGGAAGTGGGAAGAAATAAAATCATTAGCTCAGGCTAACCAGGATTCGTCGGCTTGAGGTCGTCTTATCTGTGGAAGTTCTTCATCCACCCTTTCTGTTGTTTTAACCACTTCTCTGAGTAATCTGAACTTTTTCCATGACTGCAGACTTGGCATGGAATATTTTTGAGCCATCAACTCAGAGACGTTTTCCTCTGCTTTTGGTCTGTTTCCGATCTCTGGGCAGGCGGCTGGGCAGGTAGGACACAAATACTTCCAGCAGGATCAGAGGACTGCCTTCACTGCGGCGCATCTGATTCCTGGTATTTGTTCAGCTCTAACATGTTGTAGATGATGATTCCTCTTGCTAATTTAGCCAATTTACCATTGATTCCAGTAGAGCTTGATGAAGTATGTCAGCTGGAGATTAGTCCCAGGTGCCTGGGTTGACCTTAGCTTTATCAGCTGCTTCCAATACTGTAACCATGAAGCACTTGCAAGTTTTCTGGTTCCTCCCGTGATTGATAGACCAGTTCTAAAGTGGCTTTCCTCCTCGTTTGTGATCCAAGAGGATAATGCCATGCAGCTGTCCACAGCATGATGCTCTTGTGGTGAATACTGTGATGCTCTGCTGGCTTATTACCAACCTGAATGCTTATTAGAATGGCAGTTGTGTTTTGGAGGCTTGACAACTCACTAATACGTAGCTCTGCCTTTTCCTCTGCTCTAAATACCTTGAGCAGAATTGAACAAGTCTCTTACTGCTCACTGAGACTGAGTTATTTCAGAAGAGTTTTAACTGCAGATGTATAGAGCAGAGGAGACCGGCAGTACCTTTTGGCTGGCTGAGCTTTCAGCAGTTGGCAGAGGTGGTTGATCATTTTGAGTGTGGTTTTGGTGAACTTTCCTGGAGTTCCTGTCAGCTCCCAGGTGCTTAAGAGATGGGCTGGTGAAGGAAATCTCTCCACCCGGCCTCATGACCCCTTCTGGTGTGTTCCCAGCAGGGTGCCGCTGATATTCATCACCTGGGCATGGCCATGCCAAAGGTTATCTTCCTTAGGGCTTGTACATTAAGAATGGTGAAAAGATTGCGTGAGCTCCTCGTCTATCTGAGGCTAAAGGAAGCCTTCACATGCTTAGGGACCAGGACTTGACCCATGGAGGTTTTTTTAAACTAAACTTTGCATTCGCTGCTGCATGACGTTGGGGTTCTGCAGAGGTTGTTGATAAGGAGCAGCTCACAGAGTCTGAGCTGCTCATTCAGGGACTGAAGGTGGGGTTAGTTTGGCCTGGATGGGTGCTTGTTGAATTTCTGAATTGCATTTTCATTTGAGAAAAGAAACAACAAAACCCATTTTCCTTCGAACGGTGTGGCTGAATGGCAGAGGATGGGCTCTGTACCACGCTGGTCACTGCCCTGAGAAACCCTCTGGAGGGAGGCAGATCGCTGGTCCGTGTGTCTGTGCCACCAGAGTGACACTGCCTGTCCCCAAAATGAATGGACCTGGAAGGAAAGGAGCACACACCACTTCAGCTTGAATCGCTAAAGTCAGCATCCCATCAGCACGCTGAGCTGTATTCCCTTTTCACTCCTCAGACTGCAGTCCATGTAATGTATTTTTGGTCTCCAGCTATGCAAGAACACTGCTGGTCATTTTTTCCAATCTTCCTTAATCAGCTTCGAAACCGAGAGCACTTAATCTCCAGTTGTTGAATAATTCTCAATTGAAGGGGCTGTGGCAGCAATGAAGTGTTTCACTAACTTTTAAGCTTTTTAATGTGAAAAATGTGGGGCGTTCTCATGGGTTGGAAATGGTGTTACAGTTAACACTTTGGGGATAGTTCAGTCCTGCTTTCTTGGATTGAGTTTTCTTTAATTTGAGTAGGAATGAGTTTATACATCCTGCGCAGCCTGCTAGACATCTCAGGAATTTCAGCATTTCTTTGAAGGCGCTCGCCATGGAGCGGGGCGATTCTGCTCAGCCTCGCTCCCAGCAAAGCCGAACAATTTGGTGATTTTTCTCCTGGGGACAAAATGACATTAGCCATTTATAACCATCGCTTTAAATCGCCTTCGAGCTGGGGCTGTCTCGTAGGCAGGTTTTGAGAAATGAGGTTTTTTTCTTTCGAAGGTGCTTGGGAAACTGCTGCTGTGACTCCCAAGTGACGGGGCCTTTGTCCGGGAGGAAGGAGCCGGCCGAGGAGGGTTATCCATCAGCGCGCCGCGGCATCCTTCACAGCCCCAGCTCATCAAAGAGACCTTCACAGCCCCGTCTCGCTGTCCGGCCCGGGGTCGGGCAGGCGTGATGTATTGTTGGGCTGACGGATGGCATGCAAGCCCAGGGTGGATTTATGGGGGGCACCTCTCGTGAGTAAACCCTTAGTAGGCAACGTGCTGGCTTTTAAGAGAGTCCTCCCGTAGACGCATTAACTACAGTTACTTTCAAGGTTGCAAGAATGGATGAGAATTTATTTTTATCTCATGGAAGAAAGGTGTATATCTGGATTGAGATGGCTGTGACCCCAGTGGATGACATGCTCTGTCTCACTATGTTACTTTACTTTTTTCAGGGAGACTAAGGCCTGGTTCTTTGGTACCCACAAGGATTTCATTGCATTACTGCGATGGGTCCACAGTTTCAGAAGTGTAGAAGTGGTAAATGTCAAGTAGATCTTAAAGTGTCAACAGCTTCATGGAGTATAACTTCAGTGAGATACATACATATTCTTATATAGTTGGTTTTTTTTGAGAAGTAGACTGGAAACCGAAACTTGCAGTGTTTAGTAGCCGAGTGGTGTTTTGTGGGGAAGTGCTATACCTTGTGCCCTAGTGTAATTATGGCAACCGATGTGCATTTGTAGTTAAAGCTATTGAGATCTCTGGAAAAGTATTGCAATGACGTACAAGCTTGGGAAAAAATTAGAGTTACCCAAAGAAAGGAGAGGTGAATATTATGAAGAGTTTCTGAAGGCAGTATTTTAAAAAGCCTGCTTAGATTTTGGATAAAGGAAAACAAATAAATATGAAGTCTGAATTAGCTTCTGTCCTTTCATTTTCTGCTGTAAGCTTGCAGAAAGCAAACATAACTCAACAGAAAAAGTGTTTTGATTGGCAGGGTTTTGTTATATGAATGTAAGTAGGCTTCCAGTCTCCTAGTGCTTTGGGCTTTCCTAGGGATGCAGAATTTATGATTATTTCTGTTTTAGCAGTATTTCCTCGCTTTCTCTCAAAGTCAGGTCTGTAGGAAAATAGCTTAATGACATTGTCTGTATAATTTGAAGGTTTTGCTGGAAGTTTTGGTAGTCTGGCCTAAAATTCTCTACATTTGTGCTGCCAGAGCACTCAGATTTTGTATTTGAATAAAACTAAGCGATGGTTACAGGTACACAGAGCCACTGTACTGCACAGGGTGTGCTGGATGTATGATGATGCTGACTTCAGCGAATGCTGTACATTGGAGGCAACCTCTTACAATTCTTACAAGAGGGTTTTTTTATATGTATTAATGTCCATTTGATAACTAGGTAACTGTGCTGGCCTGCTGTAAACACAGTAAATAAAAGGAAAGGTCACTTGCCGGGAGTAAAGGGGAGGAACAAATGACCTGGCTTTACACTTGAATACTTGCAGTGAAGGAGATGGTTTTCTCCTTCCAGACAACTAGGAGAGGATACTCAAAATACTATCTCGTGTGAATATAGTTATTGCCTGCCTTATATCACTGCGAGTTCTCAACACATCTGGACTGAGAGTAGTTCCAGTAACATTAAAGCGTACTATTTTGGTTGGCACGCCAACACTGTGGTATATGCCAATTAGTAATGGCTCTTGGAAACAGGCAGCTTTAAAACTCTCCCTGAACTATTCCCCAGAGAAATTATTCAATTAAGTACAGCTAAAATTAATGTCCATGGGTTTTGTTAGAATAAAACAAAATAAGCAGCTGGAAAAGGAGAAACTTCTCAGTGTGTGCTTTTAAAATAACAACTCTAACTAATAACTGTGTTTGCTGGAATCGATACTGCTGTTTGTTTTCTCAGTGTCCCTCTTTAGCTGTGAATGATCCGATGAGGGCTACCACAGCTGATGGCCTGGGTTGGTTCTTTGTCACTACCCCGTGATTTCAGATCACCATCTGCTGCCTCCGGACCTGCTTTCCAGAGGACGAAGTGTTCTGTGTTGCTTGGGGGTATCAAAAGTTGACCCAGATACAACGTTACGTATTTTGGAATGGATGAGTGAGGCAGCTTGGCTGTGGTGTGAAGGGTTGTGGTGGAATAGATGGTCCTGGACGTGTCCTCTTAGTCCTTGGAGCAGATGGCAAGATTCTCTCTAGCAGAACAAGCAGCTTCCTCCTGTTTCAGCGAGTGCTGTCCTTAAAGGTGCTGAAGGTTTGGTGAACCAGTGGGGAAGGCTTGTGCTAGAGGCACATGCTGGCCCTTGGCTGTGTGAGCTGGGCACTGGAGATGCTCTTCACTTCCCAAAGGCCAGGCAGAGGTCGCAGGACTCTGGAGCAGTTTGTTCTTTGCAGTTTGTGCATTTTTCACTGTTGTCAGGAGCTTGGGGAACCTGGAGCAATCCTGGTCTTGAAGGAGTTGTTCCTCTGCAAGGATTCCTCCGGGTGGAGAGCTGGCATGGCCTGCAGTCCACGGGGCACGCTGGCAGGATGAGGACCTCCTGCTGCGATGGCTGATGCATCGTCAAGTGCTCAGGCTGATAACCTGGGCATGGAGGGCAGGCTGGGGCTGGTCACCAGCTGCATGGGGGAGTCTGCCAGCCTCTGCCCTGCTCTGCCTGGTGATCCTGCAGCCCCGCTGCCTTCTTTGTCAGCAGAGCCACTGCTGGGCAGTGAAGAAACGGGGAAGGGTAAGCGATGTCTTCATGCCACCTGGACCCCAGCAGCGCTGCAGGGGAAGCAGCGGGTGGTGAGATCCCCTCTTGCCTCCCTGTAGCACTTGGACTGCTCTGTGTGTGTGCAACATCGTGAAAGACGTTCCCAGCGGGAGGCCAAAGGAGGTCTTCTGAATCTCATTTTCTCCAGGGACCATCAAGCCCCCATGAATTTAAGGAGCTAAAGCTGAAAAGACAGAGAAATAAGTTGGTGTGCTACCTTGGAGAAGCTAATATTTTTTATTTTTTTAATACTTATATGATGATCTGACAAAAAAAGGGATTAAATGTCATCGGTTAAATTTGGGAAGGTGAGGGGAAGAATCTTGGTCTTTGCTTCAAATGCAAAACTCATCACAGCAGAAAGTGTCAGCATCCCGGCATCCTGACCAGCACAGACTTGGATCAGCGTGAACACTGGTGGCATTTTGAGTATTACCTTGGAGTTGAACAGCGAGGAGAAGCCCACGACTGCGCTCACACATTGCCTGTGGCATGGAGAGCTGCGTGTGTCAGAGGCTGCAGAAACCAGGCACAACCAGCAGCGACGGAGAGAAATTAAGATTCTTGGCTTTGTATTTTTTACTGTGTTTTTTGTCTTTTTCGCTCTGCCTTAACATTACAGCTGGCACATCGTGCTAAGGTTCTTTAGGTTTCTGATGTACTTACGTTAGTTACAATCTTCATTTCATGCCACTGGCATTTTGAACAATGCTTGCTTTCTTATTAACGTGTAATTATGGGGTTTGGACATATAGAGGTTGGCATTCAATATATGATTCATTTCTTTGGTATCTAGGTCTTCTCGTGAGGCACCAGAGACCTGAAGGAGGGAGGGAGGGAAAGCCTGCTTGGCTTTCCCACTAAATTCCAGCCTTATTGTATTTTTTTTTTGCCTAGCATAAAACGTTATGGACTTCAGTTCTCTCTGTTTTTCTTAAGGCTGACTGCAGTCTTCCATGACTCATGGTGGGGTATACCATGGACATGCATTACTCATCGATAAATACTATCGAGTGATCTGTAAATTTAAATCCACAGAAAATCCAAACAATTCTGAGGAAGTGTTTGGTCAGCGACACCGTTCTGCTGAACTGTGACCAAACTCCAGATTTGCTTCTCTCTGCTTGTGCTGTGTTTCATGTGGCCGTTTTCACATGGCTTTTGGGTTTCTTACTCCACAGACAGAATGAGGGCAACTCGAAGATGGAGTTGCCGAAACCAAATGAGGCTTTTAACATGTTTTAAATAAAACAAAATGAATTAGTGTAGAATCATGTGTGAAAGCAGAACTCTGGCTGCACTAGAGCTTGAGGTAGATGTTCATCTTTCCTAGGGACTCCATGTAAGGTTAAGGAGAACGATTGAAAAAAAAATCCCATGCTTGAGAAAGTTGGTGCAGCTGTGTGGGACGTGGGTAGGAACGGGGAGGCATAGGACGATGGAAAGGCAGCCAGATCATTTCCCTGCTCTTGAGTGGAGAAAGAGTAGGAAAAAAACCACATGGTTTTCTGCAAAATAAAACAGCATTCCTCAAAATGGCGCATCTCTGCCTGGCTTTCACTCCTTAATGAGCTGCTTCGTGTTTCTCCATAACGAGTTGCCTTTCTCTTTCATGAGCTCCTTAACAGGAGAAACAGCAAGGAGGGCTCTGGGGTTCGGTGGCTTGATTCATGGTGCCTTGGTGAGAGCATGACAGCACCCATAGCTGCTGGGTAGGATCATCTTCTCTGTGTCCATGTGCCATACTTCATGTTGTGACTTGTATTCTCCTAAATTATGCCTTTATTGATTAAAACGTGCAGCACTGATGCATATGTCATAACTTTGGTGTAGCTTGCTGCTGTTTAGTCCCTGCAGACAAAGATGCGGTATTGATTTTGTCATGACCTAGAGGTTGACTTGCTCCCCTGCCTTCAGCATTGCTGGAGTAGAGCAGGGCTGGCTGGGCAACTGGCCGGGTCTTGGCACCAGGGTCGGAAAAGGAGGCGAGATGGAGTGGCTGAATGGGCTGGAAAAGGGGCTTTTGCTCTCTTGAAATGTTTGGGCTTCTTGTTTTGTTGTCAAAACTGAGAATTTAATTTGCAAGCTGAAAGCTGGTTATTTGCTTCAACCTGATCAGGGATGTGTTTCAGCATAAAAGGCATCGTCAAGGAGGTAAAACACTGAAGGTCCAGGTGTGCAGAGCACTCCGGGATGTGCTGGTTTTATCATCTGTCAAACAGTTTTACAGTGGAAACCGCTCCCTTGGAGAACTTCTGACCAGCTGCAGAAAGACTTGGTGGCTGAGTTGACACAGAAGATGGAGCTGCCAGAGAAGTCTGGTTTCAAACCCATAGGAAGGCGGTTAGAAATGTCAACAGAGAAGTCAGGAATATGGGAAAGGCAGATGGTGGCTGTGAGGAGGACCTGTGCTCTCTGTGCTGCTCAACAGGACTGCAGGCAGATCCAGTGCCTGAAGCTTGCAGGTTTTTGAGGAGGAATAGAGGAGAAAAGCAAAAGGGTCCGTTTGGACACGGCGGCTGCTCCAGCACCTGGCTCGGCTTCGGCTCGGGGTTTGCTTTCCCGTCCTGCGCGAGGGCGCAGCCGCAGCGTGATGGATGGCCGCTTCCGGAGCGGTGACTTACGGCTCTAACGGGTGGGATTCCCGTCTCCTGGGAGGCTCTGAAATTATCCACGCCGTGGCTGGAGAGAAGCAGAACCAGCTTTTTACACAAGACATCGGTGTTTTTGGGAATTAAAACAGAACGTTTTTGATTTTCATGGCAGCAGTAAAGTCTTTGAAGGAAAAAGGATATGAAAAATGAGCTTTTTTTGCCCTCAGAAATTCCTAGGAGTACATATAACTTCTTCTGCTCAATTTTTTATCATCTGTCTTCTGTTGGTGTCCTTTGCGTAAATCTGCATTTTCCTAGCTATTAGCAGATGTGATTTGAAAGATGTATATCAATACACGCTTAGCACTGCTACCACGTTGTTGTTCCACTGCAATTTCAGGAAAGATGTTTTGGTTCTGGTAGTCGCTTTTAGCACAGTTCTTCTGAACACACACGTGCACGTGAGTGGACCCCAGAAATCGGTAGCAGCAAAATGTGATGATAGCGTGACTTATAATCACAGAATCACACAGAATC
>NW_010191704.1:51311-51730 GCF_000695765.1 Mesitornis unicolor | reverse complement strand
TATTATTATTAGAATTATTATTATGAGAATTATTATTATTATTATTATGAGAATTTCAAATGTCTTAGATTTCAACTGGTAACCTCTGGATGTAAAAGCGTAGCATGCCATAATGTAACTCCAGGAGAAGAAAATATACCCAGTGATAGCAGTCAGTGATGTGTTTTTGGGTAGTGCTTGTGAGAGGGATGGTAGATGGGCAGTTGGCTTTTCTTGGGGTTCCCAGAAAGAAAGAGGGAGCAAGGTGCCTCTTGGGGACAAACAGAAGGAGAAGCTGCCTAAAACAAACCCATGTGGCTCCTAACTCTTCTAGGGCAAAACACAAAGGATTGGATCCACAAGGAGCCACAAGGATGATTGGAGCCACAAGGATGGTGAGGGCTCTGGAGAACAAGCCTTATGAGGAGTGGCTGGCTGGC
>NW_010191704.1:3408-51280 GCF_000695765.1 Mesitornis unicolor | reverse complement strand
TTAGCCTGGAGAAGAGAAGGCTGAGGGGAGACCTCATCACCACCTACAACTGCCTCAAGGGAGCTTGTAGAGAGGTGGGTGCTGGTCTCTTCTCCCAGGTGATGGGGGATAGAACAAGGGGAAACGGCACCAAGCTGTGCCAAGGGAGGTTCAGGTTAGAGATAAGGAGGAAGTTCTTTACTGAGAGGGTCGTCAGAAGCTGGAACAGGCTGCCCAGGGAGGTGGTGGAGTCACCATCCCTGGATGTGTTTAAAGAGCGGGTAGATGAGGTACTTAGGGATATGGTTTAGCGGGTAGACAGGAACGGTTGGACGTGATGATCTCAGAGGTCTTTTCCAACCGAGCGATTCTGTGATTCTGTGGATCGGTGGCAGGGACATAAAACTGCATGGACATCCTTTAACCTCAGATTTTATCGACTGTTGTGGGCTCTGAGCGAGCTGAGTTTGGATTTTGGGTTAGACTCTTCCATAAACCACATTTGGTTTAGATGCAGCATTATAATTTTTCCTACACAAAACTGATGTGACATGAATTGTACAAGGCCATTCCTTCCTCCTCTCTAAACAACACAAGGCAGAAGGAGCTGGGAGGTCTCAAGTTTGTGCCCATCACTTCTCCCAGCCAGGGCTTTGAAATACTCTGGGTTGGTATGTGGTCACTGGTGGGCAAGAGAGACTCTTGGGGTGAACATGACAAAAATCATACTTCATTGCAGTTCTGGTTAGGGCTCTTTTCTTTACTAAATGCCTTCTGCTTAAGACAGTCTGGGACTTGTTCATTCTTGATGATGTTCCTCAGTTGCCCTTGAAATAGCTCTGCTGTAGTCATCAGAAGTGTGAGTTACTGTTAGATCTTCTGTAGGCATTGCTATAAAAATAATTACCCTTTCAAGTCTTGAGTTAAAAATCTGTATCTGTGCGGCTTGGGGGGGAGGGAATTGGAACATGGAAATATACTCTACTCCCTTATTTCTTTGAGAAATAAAGGTGGACGATTCCTTCATGTCTGGTGTGGTGGTGCGTATGCAGTGGAGTAGGAGGGTGGTCGCTTCCAGATAGGGATGGTTAATAGATGTATTTTGCTGTGTCTGTTCTTGATTGTGTCTTGGTCATGTAGGTTCATGACCCTTCTCATATACCCCTCACCATGGTATAAGCTTTAACTGGGAAGATTGGGTTTATTTTTCATGGACACTGCTTTTTTACAATTATTCTCCACAGCAGCAGGACTTTTTTTGTTGTTTTGGTTCTCCTCATGCTCACGTTCATCACCATTAAAGTGCTGTTTTGATGCTCTGGAGAAGGCAGCAGCTGAAGAAGCTCCCCTGGGGCTGGTCCTACCCTTCTCCAGCCTGGGCTCAGGGTCCTCCTTCACCTTTTGGGTGACATTTTAACAAAATCAGATAATTCTGGCTGCAGCTCGCTGTTTACACATGTAACCTCAAGCATGTCAGGAGGAGAGTGAGGTGGATTATTTCAATCAATGCACTCTGAATTATTTAAGAATACATCCTGAGCTCCTCAGCAGATTTAAGAAAAAATAACCTGGAAAAAGGAAACCTGTTTTATGGATTATTCTGTTCTGACATTGCTTAGTGGAAACATTTTGACTTTGCCACTCTGAAAAAGGCAGGTTCAGAAGTAAAACCTACCTTCTGTTTAGTGTCTAAAAATGCAGAAAATCCAAGAAATTTGGAAACAGAGCCTATTTTGTCCAATTTAAATATATTTTCTTATATTTTTCCTTTGGAAATTCTGAAGCTGCTTCACTTTACACTGGCACAGCATGTTTGCTCAGGTAACAAGCCAAAAACCCAGTTCCTGGCTTGTGATCCATCTTCCAGAACTGGTCCCTGCTCCTGCTTGCTGGCTGCATTTCTCTGCCCAGCAAGCATGGACATGATTTTGGAGGAATATGTTTAATTTTCAGTCTCCTCTCCACCTCTTCCACGTGCCAAGTCCCATTTCGGTGGAGGAGCGGTGACAACTGTAATTGGGGTCGGGGTTATCACGTTGACAGAAAGTGCTCCTGAACGCTGGAGAGAAGAGAAAATGCTTTATGTGCCTCACTCTGTGCACTCAGCTTTTCTGACAGCTGCCCAAAGAAAAAAAACTGTAGTATTTGTATTTTTTGGCCATGGTTTTTCTCATGGGAGAAGAAAAGTAAGTCAAAAAGAATGGAAAGGAAGGCGAGTCTGAATGGGGCCACTTTATATCTATGGTGTTAGAGAAGAGTTTTTGGTAGGCGTGCTGGTGCGTTGATGGCATGGGCTTGACGGAGCTGTGCCAGAATGCAGCTGTATTGTTCCAAAAAATAGGGAATCTGGATGGTTTGGGGTGAAGAACCTTCTTGAGGGTGCAGCAGTGGGGCTCCAGCTTGCTCTCTCTTGCTGGCCATATCCAAAAGCAGCCAAAAGGAGCTCTGCAAGCTGTAGCGATGTTATTGTGGTGCCTTGCATACCAAGAGGGGGGGACAATAAACAATTGTGACATTCAGGAGCAGAAGATGAGTGAGGAACTGTGGAAACAACTGTGGGGCTGACTAAACTGGGCAAAAGCAAAGATATCGAGAGTTAATGGTTCTTTGCTCAACTTTACCTTCAGGCGTGGCAGGGGATGTGCTGAGTGTTGGATGCTGCTGAGCAGGGCTTTAGGGACAGGAGAGCAACCTTGACCTTGAGCTACCTTGGTTTTGTCAATGCAGTTAAGTCCTTAACAGGAATTTTACAGGGTTTTGTATTTAATTTCCTTTTCCTGCTGGAGACACCTCTGTCTGTGTGACAGTGGCCGTTCTGAGGCCTGACTGGATACAACGCAGCTCCAACTCACAAAAACCGCAGATGTCCAAGAGATTTATTTTGCGCTGTTTTGTGTATTTGATATATACAAGTATATATACATTGTACACTGGACAGTGATTCCAGCAGCTGGTGAACAAGGCAGAAATTAATCAGTTGATCAGACACTTTGTAGTTTTTGGCCAGTACTGGTATGCAGTGCTCAAGGTCTTCACCAAGCTGGTAACCCAAGCTGGCCAACAGAATTAGTCCATCCTATAAACATCACTCACTATAAACTGAGGAGTTTGCTGGGGACACAGCCTTTTTCCTCGATGGTTGACACCACTGGAGGGTCTTGCCTGTCATTCTGCTGCCAAGGCCTACTCCTTTGCTCATTGCAACCACTGTATCAACTGCGTTTAACTTGTGTACTTAATGTTATTAATACCAGTTTACTGTTATTATTTTATTAAATCTGTTTCTATTTCAACCCATGGGTAGGAGAATTGGAAGGAAAATCAGATGTGGGAAACTGAAGTGGCAGCCAGAACCTTCTTGTGCGCTGAGGGAGCAGCTTGTTTGTGAGCTCAGTAACTGATCTTTGTTTAGTGTGACTTGATTAATGTCACACAGGTCGTTAGGATTGCAAATAGGCCTAATCAGGGAGATGGGCAAGTTTAAAGTGCAATCTTTACTTCATAAGGGCCCAGTAAATGTTTGTTTTCACATTTTTTTCCATTTTCTCATAATTGTCAATATTGGCCTCTGTGTGCTTCTATGCTTCAGTTCTTTCCACCTACTCTTTTGTAAGGTAATTGGTTGTGGGTCCTTCTTTCTAATAACGGCTGGCAAAACTTACTTTTTCTTTTATTTTGGCTATATAAGACCTTTTTCAGGGATTTCTCTGCAACAAAACTACTGTGTGCAGATCGTGTTTGTATTTGGAGTGGATTAGCCCAGTCCTGGGTGCTGGAGAAAAGTCTGTATTCAGGCCTCTGAAGCAGCATTTTGGTGGGTTCACCCTTCCCCAGCCTGGTGGAGCGAGCAGAAAAGTGTGTGAAAACCAAAAAGTCTGCTCCCTGTAATTCTGAGCAATTTCACCTCCAAAATTCAAAGCAATTATTTAATTTAAAGAGAACTCTCTGAGGCACAAGCAAATTCTGCTTTGCACCTTTCTGATACAAATAATGTACATCTCGTGGTAGCCGAGCAGTTTTTTAAAATGCAAAACAAATTGCTCACAAATCCAGATTTCTTTCAGCAAACACGGTTATTAATATAGCAATTAGAAGTGAAATTTTATTTCCGTTTCAAAGGGGAACACTTTAATTTTTCATGTCAGACTGAGCTTTATATTTTTAAAATGGTCCCAGGAGTGATAACAAACCAGAGATTCAGTCTGAGACTGCTGAGAACACTTCATTTTGCCTGAAACTGGTTTTACCACCATTTTTATCTCTTGCTGAGAAAACCAAAGCAGCTTCTGCTTTCTCCTCCAGCTCTTGTGTGCGACAGTGAATTGAAGCAAGCCCCAGCTATTTCTTGCAATTTTTTCGGTAGTTTTTTGCTTTGCAAAGTCATTGCAGAGGCAGTTTTCTGTGCCAGGCGGTGGCCAGCTTGAGGCTGAGCCAAGAAGAGCATCCAAGAATGAGGTTTGCTCCGAAATACTGGAGGAGATGTTAAAAAGTCCAACTATTTTATTGCAGTGATGATTACCCTGGTGCCGTGCCAGCCTGCGATGGGTCAGCACCCAGCTGAGCTGTTCGATCCATGTTCTCAGTTACTTACACTAAATGGCAATCTGTTTTCTTTTAATTTCTGATTAAATTTTGCTTTGTTACATTGGACTTTTCATCATGCTGAATCGCATCCTAGGAATCATCCATTAAACTTTAAAGACATCTTTATTGGTTTATTGATATCTTTTTTTTTTCTGGTCTGTGTGTGTTCACGATGTTTTCTGAGAACATGGCCTGCCAGAAATTGCTTTGTCTCATAGACAAAAAGTGTGGTTTTTGCATTGGTTTTAAAAAAAAATAAAATCCCTTGAAGAAAGTTGATTTAAGAGACGTAGGAAGTGTGTTCACGATGTTTTCTGAGAACATGGCCTGCCAGAAATTGCTTTGTCTCATAGACAAAAAGTGTGGGTTTTGCATTGGTTTAAAAAAAAAAAATAAAATCCCTCAAAGAAGTTGATTTAAGAAACGTAGGAACACGTAATGCAGTCTTGTCAAACAGCAAGAATTAACACACATAAACCTAAGTAAACATTTAGGTACATAACCATATAATAAAGTTTTCCAAGCTTTGAACTGGGGAATGTCATCTTCATTCTCTTCCTGTGCTACAGATTTACACTAGGACCTGGCTACCTCCAGCCCTGTTCTGTAGTGGTGTAGGATAATAGCAGCAGTAGTATGGAGCTGTGTGGTGAGGATGAGTCCATAGATATCTCAGAGCAATGCAGCAGAGATGAGTGGGGAAGAACAAAATTAGAAATAAAATAAGAATTAAACTGAACAATCACAACACATTTGTGATAGTGTTTTTTTATAAGTATTGTCTGGGTTTTCATTGTGTGCAAGCTGATAAAAAAAAGAAACAAGAAAACCCCCAAAAAACCAAACAAGCAAAAAACCAAACCAACCAAACAAAAAAGTCCAAACAAACCAACCACAAAATTAAAAGGGAAAGACTTGCAGCTAAGGCAAGGTGAGTAAAACGTGTTGCGTGCGATGGCCCGACAGTGCCGCCAGCCATCGGGTCACTGCGCCGAGCCGGGATGTGACAGCGAGTGAGATGTGCAAGAATGCAGGCAGGAATTCCTCCTTTACAGCAAATGCTTTACTGTGAATACAACACTATTTATTTCACAAATTATTGAGCTGGAAGAATGAGGTGAATTAGGCAGTTGATTTCATTTTTCCTGAGACTTTCTAAAAGTTTGTTTTCTGAGGCATGTGTGTGCCCACCCTTGGGTTGGCCCAGCGAACTCCGAGTGTGCAGGGCAAAGAAATCCTGTAGTAAGCAAAGGGAGACATAAATGCCTCTTCACTTCAAATTTGCAAGTGTTTTAGTGATAACTTTGAATACCTACAACTGTGCATCCAAAAAAGACTGTGTGTAAGCTCAGCAGTGGCACTGTATGGATCTTGTACATTAATTTTATTCCTTATTATGATGCCAAAAGTTTATTTTCCTGTCCCTGATTACAGATTAAAACAATGTTGTTAGTTCTTCACACAAAGCCATTGGCTTGCTAAATTACGCTGAAGTGATGACAAGTAGGTGACACCAGTGAGTGCCTGCATTGGTCATGAGCCTTTTGTGAGGGTTTCTGTCTCCTGCCTTGCAGGCAAGGGCAGATTAATCTTGAGGGAAAGTGTGGTTAACCTGAAGGAGTTTCGACTGACATTGCGTAGGGTGGATTGCAATCCATGCTGATACACTCTGTTATCTTAAAACAAACCAAATTGCACAGGTCTTCCAGGAGGGTTTGGAGTCCTTGATGTAGTGTGAAATAGAAAGAGAAACAGCTCTGCTCTTAACCCAGCGTGAGCAGCACTGGAAGGCTTAGCTTGTCTCTGTTCTCCTGCCTGGCTTTTCCTTGCAGGTTTCTAAAAGTGGGCTCTAAGTGCAAAAGGTGATTTTTCTTGCCACATCCTGTGTTGTGTTGAAACCATGATGGCTTAAACCTGCCGTGCAGGTAAAGTGTTCCTGGAGAGGAGGACTCGGGGAAACTTCAGGGTAGAACCCCCAATAAAAAATGTGGTTATTTACAGGAGGGTATGTTGTTGGTCTTTCCACAAATACATAAAATCGTGGGATGGAGAAAGGACATCTCTGCTTGCTGGGAGCCATGGTACAAGGCATACAGAGACCTCGTGCTGTGGAATTGTCCTGGTTTTGCTGGGATAGAATCACAGAATCAGTTTTCCATCCATGAAAGGTGCATTTCTGCAAAAGCTGCAGCACTCTATTTCATGGGACCAAGGTTAATAAGACACTGGTTTAGTTTTCCGCTTGTACTGGTATACAGTGATCAAGGTCTTTAGCAGTTTTGACATAACCAGGTGTAGAAGCTGGGGGAAGCAAAAGCCAGGGGCTTTCAGGGCAGCTAACCATGATGGCCAACAGGATTAATCCATACAACAAACATCACACTCCCTATAAATTGGTTGTCACCACTGAAGGGTTTGCCTGTCGTTCTGCTCCCAAGCCTGCGTACTTCCCTGCTTCTGATAGAGCTGTTGTGCCCACAGTGTTTATTATTATCTTATCTAATATTCATGCGTGGACCACACGGCTTCTACTTCTGTGTAAGCTGAGTATACATTTGTTTTATTGTTGTTGTTCCTATTACAATTTATTATTACTGTTGTTGTTATATTGGAATGCTGGTATTGGATAACGCAGAAGTGGGGAATCTGCCTCTTGGACAGGATGGGCAGTCGCTGCTGGGGGGTGACAGGAGGCTTTTTGCAGCAGCTGGAGTGGGTGGAGGCAGATGGGTGAGGCTTTGAAAGGCTTTCCAGTATCCTGTTTCATCAATGATGAACTTCATGTCCCAGTTTAGGAAGTTCTGGTATTGAGTGGGTACCCAGTCTGGCTAAAACTGCTTGTGTGCTTTCCTGCAGCAGAGCCAGAGCAGTTTGCTGAATCACTGTGAGAGAAGCAGCAGCTCTTCGCACCAAAAATGAAAGTGCTGTAAAATATATTAAAAGATCAAAGGAGCATCCTTTGAGTAGTCTTCATAGGGTTTAGTCAGATGAGAAAATGGCATTACCATTTACCTGAGCAAGAAACAGGGAAATTGTGGCTGAAGTTGTGTTTTGAACAGAGCTGACTCTGGGTCAGAGGGTTTTGGGAAATGATCAGAGTGGCCTTGAGATTCTTCAATTTCCTGCTTAGTGAAGGTTTTAGAATAGGTTGATTTGTTTTATCATCTAAGAAGCTGGCAGGTATCACAGAATCACAGAATGTTAGGAGTTGGAAGGGACCTCAAAAGATCACCCCGTCCAACCCCTGCCAGAGCAGGATCACCCAGACCAGGTCACACAGGAACACGTCCAGGTGGGTTTTGAATGTCTCCAGAGAAGGAGACTCCACAACCTCTCTGGGCAGCATGTTCCAGTGCTCTGTAACCCTTACAGTAAAAAAGCTTTTCCTCATGTTCACATGGAACCTCCTATGCTCCAGCTTGCTCCCATTGCCCCTTGTCCTGGCATTGGCTGTCACTGAGAAGAGTCTGGCTCCTTCCTCCTGACACTCGCCCTTTACAAATTTACAAAATATTTACAAATAAATAAATAAATAAAGGTAACATATTCTGCTTTGTAGACAGTCTTGTGCATATCTCAGTAGGACTTAGCAAGCTCTTGATTCCCACCAGCAGAGATTTTGGAGCAGACCTGTTATTTCCTTTCCTCTCAACATCTTTGCTCTGTGCCATGGTTTCAGCAGCTTAGAGGCATTCCCAAAGGACCTCTCCTGGTCCCCTGGAGAAGCTTCCAATCTGCTCTTGCAGTGAGTGATGCCAAAGCAGACCCTGTGAGCTGTGCCCTCACCCAACATCTCTTCCCATGGCATTTTGTGAAGGAAGGTTTTAACACACATCAGCCAGATTTTCCTGGGCTGGGGAAAAGGGCTGACAGAAGCCAAAGGAGAGGCGAGATGTGACGTTATTTGGCTGAAGCTGCAGCATCTCCCGCTGGTTCGGATGCTGGACAGGCACCAGAGCCCATGTATTTTATTTTTATCTCCCTGATTCAGCAGGGATTTCCATGGCTGGTCTGTCTGTCTGGCCACCCCCATCTCACCAGACACCTCTTGGCAGCAGGACCTTGTGTAGTCAATGGTGTATGTGCGTGCAGACCCTAGAGTTGTCATTAGGACTTCTAAAATTATTATGCCTCACTTTTCACTCTGGAAATAGATTGAAATCAAAGGTTGACCCAAACCTTAACCAGCCATGGGTGCAGCACCCAGCTCGTGCTGGTGGCAGTGGGGTGATTTGCTACCTTCAGCCTGAGTATTTGGGACTGTGGACAGCAAAGGAATATCCTCTTTTGTGACTTTTTAATGGTTTTTCTTTTATTTTTCTGCACTGTGTGGCTCCCTGTATGGCGGCCCAGACAGGGCTTTGGAAGATGAGCCATCAGGTTTAGCCCCAGAGCGGTCCCCAGAAGGAATGATCAACAACGTCGTCCCTACTGCCCATCGGTCCTGCTGCAGCAATGCAATAAGAAGCACTGCATCAGGGATATTTCTCATTTAGAAAGCTGGTAATGAGTTTGATTCAGTGCAGCCCAGGATAAGCTGTAGATGTTTACTTTGCACCTCTGAGCTGGAGAAGGTGTGAGGGTGAGGAGCAGCTCTGGAGGTGGCAAACGAGTGAGGGGGCTGCTGGAGTTGCTATTTTTATACCCGGGAAAAAGATGTTTTCGGGTTAAATCTGTCAAGCCTTGGCATATTGCTCATTTCTCTCAATGCTGAAACAGGGCGAGTGTTTGAGGGGAGATGATTCTCCATGAGAGCTCTTTCAGGTGAAGCTTTTCAGTGCTGGGGTTGAAGATTGACCCCCCACCGCTTCCCTATTGAAATTCAATCGGGAAAGCCACGGGATGCCAGCACTTCTGTTCCTCACGGTGTCACCCGGCTGCCTCGTTTTCTGCGGATTTGCAGTGCTGGCATTGTTGTTGTCTTGGAAGCTACAGCAGAAAACTACTTCTAGGATTTGCTTCCTTTGCAGGCAGCTCACAGATTTTGGGGGCCATGCAAGAGATGCGTGTGGCTGTTCCCGGCTAGGCTGGAGGAGGAGCTGTGTGTCCCAGTCCTTGAGAGCCACCAAGGGCTCTGCTGAAGACAGCCCCGTCCTAGATCACAGCTGGTGTTATGGATACAGGGGAAAAATTAAATGTAAAATTTTGCATTAGAAAAATGTTAAAGCTGCTAACAAACCTATGTATAGCCCAGTCCCTGTTTTAGTTAGTTTTCTTCACTAGAAGTACATCCACTAAAAGTACGTTTGTTAAAAGTACATCTAAGCAGCGATCACCAGCAATGCCTCATTGTTTAAAATGAATCAAGGATGAAAATTTATTGCTTTAAAGTTTACTGGAGCCTTACACCTTTGTTGCATGAAACAGACACCTCAGCTTTTCTAGCTGAGTCCTTGAACCAAGGTTGTTGGAGGGTCTTTCTTTTGAGTCTGGGATAGGTGGAGGGGCCTACAAAGTAACCCCCAGACCTAATTTCTGTTAATACTTTGTATGATCAGAAGTAGCAGGATTTCTTTAGTTACAGAAAATAGTATGCATATACACAAGAGTCTATTGATTATGCACGTCTGTATCCTTTATAATGAGCAAACACACCAGGCAAGGTGTGTGATGTTGGTGAAACTATTCCCCTTCACACCTGATCGTAAAAATGTGTTTGCTTATCTGCATAGCTGATTTTCAGAGACATGATCTAGAAACAAAGCTTAAAGACTTGTAAGAGGTTTAAGTCAGTATTCTTTTAATACAGTGCTGGAGTCCTCTCAGAATCACCTGAGATTCCCACTAGTTGTTAAACACAGGTTCTTTTTATTCCCTATGGTAATACATATGCATCCTAACTACCGCAAATAAACATGTCTTTTCGTAGAACTATTTATCATAAGCGCAGCCTATTTTGCCGCCTTTCTTCACTGGTCCACAGGTGTCCTCTTGCGGTCATCTTGAGGTGTTTTCATGGTTGGTGGTCTACTTCATCAGGTGGTTGTATCTTCAGCTTCATCAGCTGTCCTTTTGGTGGCCCTTCTTTTGGAGCATGCATAGAGGTGGTGCTGACTTCATAACCACCTGTAGACTTGGCTTGGTATACATCATTGTTCTTGTTCTTATACATCCTGTACCTTAAACAAAGCGGTTCTCCAAATTGTCCTAAGCTACTTGATTATCCTACTTGATGACTAACCCTGCCTGTCAAGTATACATAGTTTATGATCTTGTTTCCTAAGTTTTAAGTCCCCTAAGGCATTTTCCGTTAGCTTTGAAGGGTTTTCTGTACTTTTCCATTAACTTAACACTAGTATCATTAAGTTATTCTCATCCTGGGTGAATTCTGGGTGAATCTCCATAGACCGTAGTCCATCCTGGTCATGGAGTGCTGTGTTATGGAATGGATCAAGGCTGGCCACAACATGGGCTGGGGGTGCTCCCTGTCCTGGGAAGGGGCTGTTTTATGCATGGAGCAGCTTCACTTCCTGCATTCAGGGCTTATTTTTGGGTGAGAAATAGGTGTTGAGCTTCCTGGCTTTTAAACCCTTTTTTTCAGGCCTGTTTTTACAGACATTTTATAGCGGTATCACCATTTGAGTACCAAACTGGGTAATTGCTCATCTGGGTGTTGCTGATTTCTTCTTTTATTAGCAGAAAAGAGCCTTTTACCGGCTCAACAATGTAGGTTATTGCTCTTCTATCAGACTAACGACACTGTAGCGAGTCTTTTCATAGCAGTACAGCCATGTTCCTGTGGTGGCAATGGGAGGCAGGGGAGATGACTCCTATTGATGTGATATTCTTGTGCTCTGTGACCTTTAGTCTTGTTGACTGCATCGGTTTAAGTGCATATTCATTGCGTTTAAAGTTAGAAGTTCAGGATCGAACTTCCCCCTCCCCTCCAATCCTGAAAAGAGTAATAATCATCTGAAATCTGTGCTTTTGGTAAATGTATATTAGTTGATTATTTTTAGCCCATTGAGGCTTTCAAAATTAATCTGTGGTTGACACAGTTTCTATTTTAATACAATTATTAAATGAAAGAAGCTGCTAGTTTTATGTTGAAGTTGTATGCCAAGGTTAATAGTTAATAACAAACTTTAATAACCAAACATCCAGTTGTGGCTATATTAAAACAAATATTAATTATGCATGGAGATGCTACTTGACCTTTATGATCTACTTTGGAAAATGTGATTGATTATAAAAGCAGTGTATTATTTGTACAATAATTTGCACCATGAAGCCTGGAACTTGGTATTTCCATTGGAAAACTCCTGCTTTCCTGGAGTGATGAATACCTTACAACCCCTGAGTTTAGTATAGTGACGCAGGATGTATTTGGAAAAAAGAAGTTACCTTAGCAACTGCAATGTCTCCACAATTTGAGCCATGGCACTTCTGTACAGGAGGTTGCAATGTAGACAGTCACATATGACTGAGTTTCCTTTAAAAATGTTTTGAGGTTGAGTTGCTGTATCAGCAAACAAATACTCTGCTGCTTGGCATTATGTTCTTGCAGCCCAGACCTTTTTTTATTTGCTTTTCATCACAGATTATTTAGTTCGTAACCTTGCTGTGCTGGTTCCTAGGCTGGTGCTTTCCCAGACCCGGGTGCCCCATGGCGGGAGCATCTCTAACATTGTCTTTACCTCCCCAAAATGAAATTAAATGTGAGTTTGGGCTTCCAGAGAGTTGCTCACTGTCAGCAAGTGCTTGAACGGGTTCAAGGGAGCTGTGAAACACCCTACACTGAGATCTGATGAGCAATAAGTGAGCTGCAAGTGCTTTCACTGCAGACTGAAGGGTTTAAGGTCACCCAGGATGTTTTTGCCCAACCTCTGAGATGAATGTGGACTTCAGCTGTTCTTTTTAATGCTGCAGGACAGGGCCAGGGAAAGCAGCATGGCAGCTGGCTGTGATCTCCAATGTTTTGGGCTTTCTTGAGCATATAGGGCAGAAGAAGTTCCTGTATGCCTGTAATCATAGGCAGGGTTGGGCAGTGGGACCTTGGTACCCTCAGTGCCCTGTCTCAGACATGTCATTCTGTAATACCACATTGGAGAGTGCTATTCTATGTGGTAACAAGGATTATTGTCCTTTAGGGTGGTTAGCATTGGGAACGTGGCCACTAAGTCCCTGTATGTCCAGGGGAGCAGTGGTTGGCCCCCTGATGCTGAAGCATCCTTGGCTGCACTGGTCCATGGGTCTGCCCAGCCTGGACCAGTGCCTGCCCAGCATCCACAGGTGGAGGAGAGGGGTGAGATCCTGTGTGAAGGATGGAGCAGTCAGCAGCATCCTTTGAAAGCTTGGTGCTAGATTTTGTCTTTATGGGGAGGAAAAAAAAAAGCCTATTTTTGTCAGTGACTGCCCTGAGGTGCAGCGTGAAACTTGGCAACGGCAGAGAAAACACATGTGAGATGTGAATACGGGTGTCGTGATGGCACAACTGAAACCAGTCTTGAGCATCTTCCAGGGGGAGAGTGTTTCAGGGAGTGCAGCAGCAATTAGGGAGGCCAGAACAGAAGAGGTTCGTTAGCGAAGATGGGTCTGAAACACCCATTTACCTGTGCGGGTGTCAAGGAACAGTGAAAAATGGGATGCAGATGCAAGAGGGCCATTGCAGGCTGCTCAACTTTTGGCTTTGGCTCAGCACCTCTCAGTAAGGTGCTTGTAAGGTTTTTTTTTGTTTTGTTTTGTTTTTTTTTCTTATTGAAATCAGAGCTTGAGGACCACTGACAGCAGAGTGTTGGAAGCACCACCAGGTTGTAAGATAAGTGCTGAGTAGGTGGGGGATTGTGTGCAGATCTTCCACTGAGGTGTGATGGCCCTGCCAAATTGTCTCCTGTTTTGCAGAGGGGTTGCTATGCTTGTGTTGTGCCTGACATGAAAAAAAAAACTACAAAACACTAAATTTGTGTGTGTTGCTGTATACATTCCTTTGAAAACAAAGAACAAGATCCTGATCTGATGTACGTGGTCTCAGCTTCAGTGGATCTCTGTATGTGTGTATTGCTCCCAAAGGGCAACTCTGATTGTGTAAAGCTTAGAGACTAAAGGCTTAAAGCCTTCCAGGTATTGAGATTGTGGTGATTAATCTGTGTTGCTTTTGGAAACAACTCTGAAAAGGCTAAATTATGGTTTTCTGGAGTAGGCACTATTAAAGATGGGTTGCCAGGTTGAGCTGAATGATGCAGGCGCTTGGTGGGGATGGCATTTGCTCTGGCACCGTAACCTGGTTCAAAAGGAGCATCCTGCAGGGGAGCGATGCTAGCAGGAAGATTTCCCACTATCGCATTAATCCTAAATCCTCAAATCCTTAAACCCTGGGGGTTATTACAGACACTTGCGGGCTCCCTGGATGGTGTTGGAGCATCTCCTTTCAGAAGTGGGGACCAATCTGCTGACCACGTCTAAGGCTGTGTTTTTAACTGATTTATTAAGTATCATTTGGGATTGGATTAATTTTGGCCTAAACTGCCATGCTTCATCAAGATCAGAGCCACGAGGGGGTTTGTAAATCTTTTCCTGAAGTGGCTTCAGAAAGAAAAACTACTTATTCCTCTCTGCTCTGATGAAGAGCTTTCTGGCACATGGGGACAAATAGTGGCTGTCACCCATGCTCAGGTGAGGGGAGGAGGTGAAGGGCACGGGAAAGTCTACCTGCCCCAAAACCTCCTGGTTGCAGTCATTCTTAACTCCTGTAGTGGCAATAATGTTGTTTTCTCTCTTCTTTCTGTTCCTTTTTGTTGCAGTTTGTGCTGAACACACTTCAGTGATTAAAGCCCACTTCCCATGAGAAATCGGCATAAAGTTTTGTGTTTTGTTGAGTGATGTTGTTAAGGGCCATGTTCTCTACAATTTTGGATGTTGTTAGGTGCTATCAGTAATTTGAAGTCATCATAAACTTAGTGCAATATTTTGGCAGTGGTTTGCATATGTAGGAGGCAATGGGATGGGAAGAGTCCTCCAGTGACCAAGTCCTGCGTGTTGGTGGGCCAGGAGTTGGTTCTGCTCATGGGCAGGGTGCGAGGGAGCCGTCGTCCTCCAGCATGGGTGGTTATGATGGTATTGCTGCATTTTGGGGTTCAGGGAAACATACATCTATGCAAAGTAAGTTTTTGTGGATCTCATGGTGTCTGCTTTCATGGATTTCATTTATTTTCATCTCCCCATGGGGTACATTCCTGTACCATCAGGGCAGCTGTTTTCACAGAATCACAGAATCCCAGACCGTTAGGGATTGGAAGGGACCTCAAAAGCTCATCCAGTCCAACCCCCCTGCCGGAGCAGGAACACCCAGATGAGGTTACACAGGAAGGCGTCCAGGCGGGTTTTGAATGTCTGCAGAGAAGGAGACTCCACAACCTCTCTGGGCAGCCTGGGCCAGTGCTCTGTCACCCTCACTGAGAAGAAGTTTCTTCTCAAATTTAAGTGGAACCTCCTGTGTTCCAGTTTGTGTCCGTTACCCCTTGTCTTATCATTGTTTGTCACCGAGAAGAGCCTGGCTCCATCCTCGTGACACTCACTCTTTAAATATTTATAAACATGAATTTTACTTTAAAAAATGCAAAAAGAAGAACTATTTATTCCCCCTTATTTTTAATACTGATAGAAAAATGAGCTTTTCGTGCTGGTGCTCTGCAAGCCAGGACCATTTCTGTGAATGCAGGGCTGCAGTCTGAGATACAGCACCACGTACCCAAGGCAACAGCTCTGTGCACACTATAACCACCAAGTATATGCATTTTTCCCCACTGTTGTATGGCTGTGCCTGTTACATTTAACAAGCATTCAGATAGTAACAGCTGGACAAAATTCCCTGTTGGCATCATAGTATCACAGCATAGTTTGGGGTGGAAGGGACCTTAGAGATCATCTGGTCCAACCACATAGTGCGAAGCCGAACTTGTACCCTCCTGATGGCTCACACTCCACCTGGAGAAAACATGGAGCACAGGATAATTTTTTTATTAATCTCTCCGGTTTTTTGATAAATATCTCAGGTTCTCCTGCCACATGAGGAGCGCGCCGCTGTTACCCAGCACAGCTGGGATCTGAATTTTGGGCGTTTCTGCTGCCGTTGTGTTTTTTAGGACTTGCTGTGTGATACAATCTGCATTTGGCAGCCTTTGCGGAGACTCTGGGTTCCTGGGTGCTTTTGCAGCCTGGAGTGGGGGGAGAGCAGCCGGAGACCCCTTCCCCTGGGACAGGGCACACCACCAGCAATTTGAATTACTGCACTGCTTCCTAATGCTGATTACAAGGCTTATTTAAGCTTTTGTGTGCTATTTCCTGGTTCCAGTTCCCTATTTTAAAGGAATTTGCAAGCTTTTTGCTGTTTTTTTTAGTTTCTACACTGACCTGGCAGGGGGACCCAGTTGATTTATCTTCTTCTCTGCTCTCCCACTTCACCGTTTGGGATGCGGTTGTTAATTAACGATACCCTTCGTTATCTGAGCACTAATAGCTTTCCTCAGCCGTGGGGCTGAGCAGTGGCTCCCTGCGCTGCCCTGGTCCCTATGGGATAGGAATTAAAATATTTCCTGCAAAAACACCTGTCTCTGTCTCCTTTAGCTGCTGCTGTTGCTTCCCTGCAAAATGTGGAGTCAGGCACCATTTTTTTGGTTCCCCCAGTATTCAAATGAGCGTAAAGAGTATTCAGGTGTCCATGAGTAATCCCAATCCCAGCTCTTGGTCTCTCTGGTGAAACAAAATGTCGCTTTCTTGGGCTGTTTGGAGCTTTTTTGAGCCACTCCTGGTGCTGCCTTTTGTGCCCTCACCCAACTGGGACATTCACCACCCTGGAGGCCCTGGCCTGGAGGGTCCTTCCATGGAGTGGAGGAGCCCGGCTGCCACAGGGAAAGGTATAGGAAGGAGCAGAGCCTTTGCCATGGGGTACCGTACCCTCCTGTCACTGTTACCACTTTTTTCCTCCTTGTTCCACATAAATTGTTGCAGAGTAACACGTAAATAGGGGTTTCTCCTCTCCTCAATGTCCTTCTTTTTCTGTCCTTCACAGTATATTCTTAGATCTTGAAATAATTAGCTACAAGAAACATAAAACCATATTTGCTCCCCAATGTCAGTTATTCTAGCAGCAGTATCCTCATGACTTTACGATTGTTTTAATTCCATAGATAGTCTTCTGGTTGTGCCAGGCGTTTTACTTTTAATATATGTCTATATGATGGGCTTGTATGGGCAGAATAGAAATCTTGGTTTCTAATGCTACAGGACAAAACAAAAAATTGCAATTTAAATGCAGGATCAACTACAAAAGGACAAGGGAGCTCACTCGCAAGATCAAAAAAAAAAAAGAATAAATGATGACATGAAGGAGAAACATTAAATACAGATATCCTAAGTAATGCTGCAGAAATCTCATAAATGCCTTGGATGGCATAGTAAATTGTTTTCCACACAAAGAACAATTATTGTTGTTGCCTCTATTGCGGTAAATCCCACAGACATCAGCAAAATCAATTGCATGCCTCGTAGGAGGCAACACAGCTTCTTTGAGTAGTGCTGCGTCTGGCCAAGGGAGCTGTAAAATGGGGCCTCTTCCAAAGCCACTGCCAAGAAAGCCCTTTCCTAAGGGTATGAGGCTTCCTAGAGCCATTTCCATGGCTTCATCTACCCCAGGGTGGGGATCACAGGTTCTGACCCAAAGTTTGTTGATTTTTTGGTTGTTCCTTATACAAGCACCCAACTATAGTACAAGTCCTCATGATCAAGAGGTCTCCTTGAGTGTCCAGGGTTAAAGATACCTTGGCATTAAGTGTCCTTCTATAAGGCAAGGCATGGGGAGCATTATTTGCCATGCACAAGGAAGCTCCCAGAGTCACAGCTCATCTCATCAGTGCCAGATTTGGTGACCTTTGGTGGGACCAGAGTTGTGTTAGCTGTGGCATCCCTGTCTGCCTTCTGGGAGGTGGAAAGGGCTGGAGAAACGCCATCCTCGCCCTGTACTCCTGCAGCAGGCAGGGCTGCGTGTTCCCTTGCCGTGTCTTCCATTTGTTTGTGTCACAAAGTGCTTTTTAGAGACCGTGATCTTTCATTTCGTGCATAGTCCCCAGATGAAGACCTTTGGCTGTGTCTGGTATGAATGCACACTGCGGGATGATAACGTTACTTGGGAGGACAAAGCAGAGTTTGTCTGAGCACAGACGTTAACTCTTTGCTTGGTGAGATGCATTGCAGGCAGGAGCAGAAAGGGCTGCTTGATGGGGGAGCAAGGGGATTTGGTGAAGGATGGGTCCTTCTTCAGACTGGAAGGGGGAGTTTTAGATGAGTCATGATGAAGAAATCCTTCCCTGTGAGGTAGTGAGGCCCTGGCCCGGGTTGCCCAGAGAAGCTGTGGGTGCCCCCTCCCTGGCAGTGCCCAATGCCAGGTTGGACGGGGCTTGGAGCAGCCTGGGTTGGTGGAGATGTCCCAGCCCATGGGGGGGGTTGCACTGGGGAGCTGTGAGATCCCTTCCCACCCAAACCATGCTGTGACTCTGTGAACTCCAAGGAGGATTTTTAGAGCATCATCAATTCTGTCCTCCCCGTAACATGACCTAAGAGGCATGGTTTTTTCTGGTTGACTCATTAGGTCTGTGTTCTAATGACTTCATTTCTAGATACCCATCCTTCCTCCTTCTCACTGGTCTAATGTGTTTGCAATGAGTGCAGTGTAAGAGCTCTCTGGGGCAGGTGGTGCCTGGGTGGGAGCTGTTGATGGGAGGAAAGCTGCAGTCTGGAGAGACGGGGCGAGACAGTGTGTGCTACTGAAGCAGAAACATGATTGTTGTTAAAATTGGAGAGTGGACTTGTTTGTACCCACGCTGAGATGTCAGTGTGCCATCTCAGTCCACCTGCATCTGGCACTTCAGCAGGGCATCTGGCACGTCAGCAGGACCTGAATCAGAATCACAGAGTCATTAATGTTGGAAGAGACATCTAAGGTCACCAAGTCCAGCTGTCAGCCCAACCCCACTGTGGCCTCTAAACCATGTCCCCAAGTGCCACATCCACATGGTTTTTGAACCTCTCCAGGGATGGTGACTCCACCACTGCCCTGGGCAGCCCCTTCCAGTGCTTGACCACTCTTTCAGTAAAAAAATTTTCCCTCAGATCAAATCTAACCTTCCACTTCTGCAGCATGTTTCCACCTGGACATGAAGATATATGAAAATAATGTTTTCCCATAGAAATGCATCAAAATTCGTCTTGTCTGCTTGGATATCTAATGAATTTGAGAAGCTTGATCCAAGTGGACAGTTTTGTAACCCTCTTTAGAGATGCTGAGTCTGGACCTGTCTAACCAGAAGTCATTCCCAACACAACTAACAAGGCACTGGCTCCATCTTTTAATAACTGGATTATCCAGGAGGACTGCAGTTGTCTTGGCACCCTTTTGGTATTTTGTCTTCAGATGCTCAAGCTGATAAGGCAGAAGAATAGAGGTCTTCAGTGGAAGATAAATGAGATTGCATTGAAATCTAAATGAAAACAGTTTTGGCAAAAGATGTCCATGAATCCCTCAATGTAATGTGCAGCTCTCAGACTGGGAAGTGAATTTATTCTGAAAATATGGGAGTATAAAAAGTACATTCAAGCTTAAAAATAAATAAATAAAGGCTATCATAAAGCATCCAATATATCCTAGGAGAAAAAATGAAAAAAATGGTAAGAAAAGGCTTGTTAAAAGCTTCATTGCAGGTAATGGTAGGTAAACAGATAACAACTTTTAGCAACTGATACCAAGATCTTTAAGGTATGATCTATTTGCACTTCAGGGCAACATATTTTAATGGATCTAAGGAACCCAGCAGTGTAAGGACATATTACTGAACTCCACCTACGGGTTCTTTTTCTATCCCTGAAAACTATGTTTGAATATAGATACAGATTGATATGAAACATTCCTATGCAGGGACCTTGAACTTTACCTCAGAACACTTAGCATTATCTGATATAACTTTTCATCAAGAGAAAGAGGCAGGTAACCCATGGGGACATAAAAACAGCTATAAGAAACAGCAGTGGAAGAAGAAAAAAGCTACAGACAAATTTTTTTCACTTTTTTTTGCAGAGAATAATTGAGTACTGCTCTGCTGGAGATACAGGAGGTTCGTATCCTTAAAAGAAGATGAAAAGCCAGGGTTGATGCTAGCACTTGTGTTTCATGCTTAGTGACCTAGTATGTGGTCATGGTAGTGTTTAGATTGCATAAATTAGAGAAGCAAAACGGGGAGCATCTCCGTGACCTGTGGGAGGAGGCTGTGGAAGGGACCTCCAGGTTTTGGCAGAGCTCTGGTGTAACCGATCCTCATTGGGTTAAAGCAGATGAGGGTTTACCTTCAATTTCAGATAACACATAGTAGATGAATGCCATACACACAGATATATGGGACTCTCCTGTCCTGCCTACTCATACTGTGGCACGCTTCCAGGGATCTGCTGTTGGCAATAATTCTGTCTGCTCAGGGGATTTCTGGGCAGTCTGGGGTTTATAATGAATTACTGTGAGAAGGAGGTTTTTGCCAATGTTTAGAGGTATCCAAATGAGTTCAGTAATGTCCTTTCTGGGTCAGAACAGGTTTACAAAAGCCAGACGTTACTGCTGGGGAGCTGTGCTGAAGCTGAACCCAGAAATCCAGTCAATTCACGCTCGAGTGTTTTAGGACTGGAAGGTCCCAAGTTGATGATCGTGGTTGGACCTGATGATCTTGGATGTCTTTTCCAACCTTAATGATTCTGTAAGTTGTCTGTCTATAATCACATCCTCAGGGCATAAATACAGGACATATATCCTATTTGTCTTCTCTTTTCCCTTCTATTTATCATGTACCTTCCTATGGCAGGACTAAGAAATTTAATTCCTTTTTCTGACTCATTACTTTGCTGTTCCTATTTGTTTGTCACTGCTACAGCTCCCTATGAGAAACCACTATGGCTCTGAAAGCCTTCCCTGCCTTTCCTCCTCTCTCAGGTATTATCCTGGTGAAGCATCAGGCTTATATCTTAATAGAGACTAAAGAGTAATTACAGTTAGGTATCTTGCCATTAAGTCAAATGAAAAAGGTGAAGAAATTCATAGTAAAAATGTCAAGGGAGGAAAAACCTGTCAGCTGCATTCCTTAAACTGCCTTATTTGATGTCACGCTGTTGTTATTTGTTATTTATTATTTATGTAGTGCCGGAGCTGTGCCTGGCACTTTAAACACAAGTGGAAAGACACAGGTTAGGTTTAACACCAAAGACACTGGCGGAATGTGGATAGGTAGCAGTCTACAGAGGGAAAAATAAAATGCTGTTTTTCCTAAAGTGGGAGAAGGAAAATGTGGACACATTTTTGAACTTTCTGGGTTGTTTTTTCTTTTAAATAAAGGTGTCTCAGCAGACCGTAATGAAGGCTTTGATTCTGTCTGTGGACCTTTAGACAAGGGTTTGCAGAGTGGGAGATAAGAGATTTCTCAATTGGAGCCTGTGATTATCAGGCGTGGAAGTTCTGGCTGCTGTCTGTAAATCTGTTGCTGTGGGAATATGTGGAAATGTGTGGAATATGCAGGAAAAAAAGCAATTTAGGTGAAAGTCCAGAATTGGTCAATGTGCAAATGGACAAAACTAAAAGGGTTATGCTGAGACCTACGGAGGTGATGCCCAACCATCTCAACCATGGGCTCTGGAAAGATCCACCAGTGGGTTTCTGAAGGCCAAAAAGGCCACGTACTGCTCAGATATGGTGTGAAAACCTGCATGTGGTGTGGGCCTTGTGCAGGAGCTTCCCGGGAAAAATGGTTCAGTTTTGGCCATGTGTCATGGTATTGAGTTTCATGCCATTCTTCTCCAGCATATCACCATGGAGGGAGATATGGATGCCTGGGGAGATAAATACTGCCCAATATCGTCATGTTCTGAGATTAGTTTTAAGACCGAGGTTCAAAATCCCTTCCTTTCTCAACGAAAAGCCCCAGTCACACAAGCCTCGTCCAATCGGTATCAGATCAATGGAGGAAATGCTAAAAATAAAGCAAGACAAAGAGGGCATTGACATAGCTAATGGAGTTCCTTCAATACAGAGAGTCCTGAAGATCAATACTATCGTCGTATTGTGAAACTGGCCTTTTTGTGCAGTCACTAAAATAGTCTTCCTTTGTAACAGTCTCCACTGTGAAAATAAGTGCTATAAGGTGATCGATGTTACAGTGTGGATTTGTGATCAAGTATGAAAACCATGGGGTACAGCAAAGCAGAAGTGTGGTAGGAGAGATTTAGGTGTGTCCTTTGGAGGTAATAACTGAGATAACCAGACCTGGGTCATTCTTGTAACCCCAATAAACCATGTTCACAGAAAACACTTCACAAAGTGGCTGGCATCACTGTGATAGATCCTGTGGGTACTTGCAGGCAGGTTTGGGTCTTGGGGAGGCAGAAGTAATTTGTCAGAAGCCACCAGAGTTCCTGTGCCAAGCTCACATAATGTGAATCAAGGCTCAAGGACTGGGGTGGATGGAGAGCAAATAGCAGAGATGTTCCATCCGCCTGTCCTGCATCTACAGCATGGATCAGGCTGGTGCCAAAGCCTGCGGCATCTTCTGCTGCTTTTGCTGATGGGGTACCCCATCTTTCTCAAGTTACAAAAGGAAAAAAACAAGAAGTAAAAAGAAGAAGAAAATACCAGCCTGCCCTTGTCTTTGAAATAACTTTTCTCCTTCTTCATTAATCAGGAAAGCTGTTACAGCTTTTGACAGCACTCTTGGAGCAAAACAAAAGGGCCTAATTCACTAATAGGACCTAATGCATAGTTAAATTCTGCAGTGAGTCAGTCTATTTATCAAGACAGTTCAACTTGAAAATTAGTCATGTAGAAGGATTTAGTTGGCGTGTACAGAGTGGGCACATTTTCCTGGAAAAGGGGCATCAGTACCACGAGGACGTTGAGAGCAGAAGCCTTGCGCCTCTGCGATGTGATGGATTTGTTTGAAAGTTGGGTCATTTCTCTGCCTGGATGGTTGAGGTGATCAAGGTGCCAAGTGTCTGCTGATCGAATGGTACAAGTGAAGTCTTTTCTGGCCCAAGGGAAGAGGAAGGCATTTGCAGGGCCCAGGCGGTCCTTGGTGATGCTGCAGCTCTCCCTGCAGTGTCCCTTCTAGCCCAGATTCTGGAAGACCTCTCTATAATTGTTATTTAAAAAAAAATATGGAAAGCATGCTCCAGAGACCATCTTTGTGATGAACTTTTGTGTCCAAGCCTGGAGTTTATGCTTTCTATATAACTGATGGAGGAAAAAAGTATATAAGTCTTTAAATTAGGTGTGTGTTGAGTGCTGTAGGTCTGTAGGAGGTGTGTACCTGCTAGCGCTGCTATGGAGAGCCTGGACTTCATACGCAGGCACCTAAACCAGGTGGTGCATCATTCGTGTATTTCCCCCAAGCAAAAAGGAATAAAACACCCAAAGATGGAAAAATGCAAGCTCTGTCTTCCCTTGTTGGGAACTTTCCTGAGACGGACTTGTATTCCCATGTACCTTCAGAGAGCAGGTCCATTTTTCACGTAAAAATGACTGTTACTGTGTCTGCCCTGTGAATGGAGCCCCTCTGCCAGCTGGAGACAGCTGAAGCACAGAAACCCAAATGTTTGTGCTAGTATGATGTACAGGGCTGTACTGAGGTTTGCATGAGCGTGCCTGGGATCCACCAACGTGAGCTACATAAAGAGGATGTAGTGCATCATCCAGGCTTAGCAGGGCTGCCATAAATCTGATATATGGTCAATATGCTGGAGGACTCTTTATTAAGACCCAGCTATGGGCTTTCAGGAAGACATTATCTGTAGATCAAGGGCACTTCTGGGAAAAAAGCCCATGGCTGACTTTTAAAAGTATAATGTATTGTGGCTGCTCGCGTGACAGATGGATACAGAAACACACAGGTGACCTTATATTTTATTTTATGTGTATTTGGAAAAAAAAGGTGGCTCAGCTTTAATGAGGAACTCCACCAGGTGAATGAAATGCTGTTAAACACAGCAATCCAGCCGAGATCTCTGGGTTTGGCTCCCAATCTGCTCAGTGGGATAAACCAGTGCATTTCCACCGAAACCATGCTGTGATGGTCCAGTGTATGTGTACTTGAGGAGTCCTCTCCAGACAGATTGCTTGACGGGTTTATAGTGGCCCAGGTGGTTGAGTTTGCTTGATACATCCCATTATAACATCTGAGTTTTGATAGCCTGTAACTGAGTGACATTTTCAGCTCTTCAGGCTTCAATTTTCCCTTTAGAGAGTCCTCTTAGGACTCAGGTTTTCAGGAGTATTTCAGCTAATATGTTTCAGCCATTTGATAAAATGAGAGTGAGGAAAATGATGTCGTTTTGCTCATCTTAAGAGATGTTCTTAGAGCCATTTCCCCGAGACAGCTCTGGCACCTTCATAGAGTAGAGCGATGCCTTAGGAGTTAATGGAGACATGCGCTTGTCTTGTAAAAGATGCTCGTGTTTAACCAAGTTACAAGTGTCTGAAAATCCAAATGTGCCATCCGTGGAGACTTATGGGAGCTATTTCTCATTCAAAACCAGAGGGAACAAGTGCTACAAAAGTCATTGTCAGTGCATCAAGGGGGGAAGTGGAAGGTGGAAAGACCCCAGAAGAAGCCAGTAGGCATATTCAGAGCATGAGGCTAGCTAGCCTCAGAGCATGAGTCTGCCCTAGCTGGGCAGACTCTGAGCATGGTCTAAGACTGCTGGGTTTTGTAGCCCCATGTAGACACTCTCACACTCCTCTGTATTTTTCCAGAGCGAGGGCATTTTGGAGCAAGGTTCTTAATTTCTGTGTATCAGATACTGCAAAATATGAAATTCTGGATTGAGGCCCAAAGAAGATGCACATAGGCACAGAAGGGATTTTTCAGAAGCAATTAGTTGTCCAGTCTTTATTGATTTCAATATAAAAATGGTTACTTGGACACAGCTAGATAAGTGCGTGTGCCTTTATACACCTTTAAAATTTCACCATTAATCAACTACAGTGAGACCATCTTGGGCGGGGTGGAATCCCCCAAGGATATCAATATCTGTGTGGTGGAAAGTGTGGCTATGGAGTGGAAGTGCCAGCTCAAGCACAGATGCATGATGAAGAAATCCAGAGTAAGTTGTCATTTGCTGAATGAGAGTGAGTGGAAGAGCAGTGTGCAGGCACATAATTGAAGATTATTGTGGTAGTCATTGGTGGCAACCAGGAAAACCTAGCTCTTGCATAATGTAATGCTCAATGAGCTTGTTTTGGAAGAAGGAACGATTTCTTAAGATTAATAAAGGTGTTATTTTTGTTCACTTCTGTGGGATGAATCTGAGAAAAGACTGACCAAAGCTCAGATGTGAGCTCAGTCTTTGAGTAAGCCAGCCTCAGGATAACATCGTAGAATAGGTGTTGTGACTATGTTACTGCGATTCAACAAGTCCTGGTTGGTGGAGAAGGGGAGGTCCCTGCTCACGGTTTGCCTGCCCAGTACCCGCACTCTGCCCATCTCAAATTTGTCTAATTACGTATTCTAGGTACTTTTCTACTTTACTTTTAATTACTGTTTCTACCAAGACTTCAAGTAGCTGGTCCTAAAGGATAATTACATAGCAGCCCACTAACTAACACTTCTGCATTTGAAACACTGTGAAAACCGCAACATATCTGCTTCTCACCTGCAAGAGCATTCATTCTTTAATTAATGGCTCAGGAAAACCATTACAAATCTATTTGTTCCTCCTCTCCCTTCTATCTTGTTGTTCTTGTTCCTCACTTTTCATTAGCATGGCTTTCTCTCTTGAAATGAAATCGTAATTGATGATCTCACTAATGTTTTGATAAACTTTAAAGCAGGATGGTGTGCGATGCTGCCTTTGAGCACAGACCCAACTCTTTCCTCCTGCAGACGTAGTATGCGCTCCTGCACCTAATTGCCTTAGCCTGGTCATTACCCACAGCTAATAATGAGAAAATAAATCTAGAAAAAAACCCTCCAAACTGTATATTATCATAGAATCATAGAATGGGTTGGGTAGGAAGGGACCTCAAAGCGCCCCCAGTACAACCCCCCATGGGCTGGGACACCTCCACCAGCCCAGGCTGCTCCAAGCCCCATCCAACCTGGCCTTGGGCACTGCCAGGGAGGGGGCATCCACAGCTTCTCTGGGCAGCCTGGGCCAGGGCCTCATTATCCCCATAGTCAAGAATATCCTCCCAATGTCTGATCTAAATCTCCATTTTAAAGCCATCACCCCTTGTCCCATCACTCCATTCCTTGTAAAAAGTCCCTCCACGTCTCTCTTGTAGCACCCTTAGGTGCTCTAAGGTCTCCCTGCAGCCTTCTCTTCTCCAGGCTGAACAACCCCAACTCTCTCAGCTGTCTTCATGGCAGAGATGCTCCAGCCCCTGAGCATCTTCCTGGCCTCCTCTGGACTCACTCCAACAGCTCCATGGTGTTCTGATGGTGGGTTCCCCAGCGCTGGACACAGCACTGCAGGGGAGGGTTTCACCAGAACAGAGCAGGTAGGCAGAATTCCCCCCTGGCCCTTCTGGCCATGCTGCTGGGGATGCAGCATAGGACGTGGTTGGCTTTCTGGGCTGTGAGTGCGCTTTTGTTGTCAGCAAACTTCTCGTTCTTCCCTCTTCTCCTGTAGAATTAGTGTGCTTTTGCCTCTATCTGTGTGCTGGGTTATCCATGATAACCCAGATGGTGGGGTTTTTCTCTCCTACAGTGTGCAGAGTCCTGCTGCTGCCTGCCCTGCTCGTCCACTGCATTTACAAGAGAGCAGTTAAATGCAGGTGTGCAGCTTCAGACATGCTCAGCAGTTTAATTTGCTTGAAGAAGGCATAAAACTTCTTAGATAAGCTTTTTAATAGAAACATGCAGTCATATCTCTAAAGGCGACACTTCTCCAAATATCAATGCGATTGATCTCCTTTTCAGTTTTAATTAAGCTGTATGTTTCCTCATGATGGCGTACCAAATTGTTTTGCTGCCTGTCACAGACACGCTAGCAATTATATTATTAATCATACATTATTCTGAATTTTTAAAAGATGCATTTCCAAGAGTCTTGAGCAGGTTGGAGTCCAGTAACAAATGCTGGAGTACTGCTTGGTGAGAAGTTACTACAGGTGTAGTTACACCTACTCTGAGGCTCAGTAACAGCTTTGGAGAGACTCCCTGCTTCCATGTTTTGTTTAGTAGTAAACTAAACTTTTTGGGGGACTATATAACATGGAGGGTGGTGCAAGTTTAGAAGAAATGCTTAAAATGTGGGTGCTTGCATAGAAAGATATTTAAATTCAACTAGTGCTAGGCTGAGCGTAAGTTTCTGGGAGAAATATTTGCAGCAATTCTTCTAGTTTTCCTCTTTATTGCAAACTGTGTGTAGGCCATTTCAATAGAAGTTAGTTTTCAATTTAAGGAAACTATGTTTATTTACAGTAAATCGATATATAGACAATATCTGGTTTACTGCAGACACAACTGCTACTGTCAGTAGCTTGGTTCATCCTCAGCCAGGGTCATTAATAGAGGTGGGATAGCCAGTCCTTCCCATTACACTCCAATTAGAGTGGTGTGATACTTGTAGTTGCAGCGGCCCTGTGGTGTTGAGGAGATGTTACTCACTCCTGGTGGGTGGGTTACCTGATGCTTTGACAGATGAAGCAATATCACCTTTATTTCTCTGAGCTTTTATGCATTTGAGTCGCTTGCGATTGCCAGGTTGTTGTAGGCGCTCAAAAATATTTCATTTCTCAAAGCACGCATAGGAATGGTGCCCATCACAAAGGTGTGTGTTAATTTAATACGTAAATGCTCATGTGTGAAATGAGAGGCTTGACAGGGGGAAACATTTGTGTATATTTTTCTGGTACTTTTTCTGGCCTATATTTCACAAAAATACTTGATAGTTTGCACTTAACCTGGCAGGAAAACCGCCATAATTGGAGTGGTATGTCTGATTTTCGTATTTATATTTATTTCAAAGTACAAAAATGCTTTTTTGGAGGAAAAAGCAGAAGAATAGCTGACATCCTGAAGGGAAGAAATTCAATATGAAGCAGCCACTAAAGTAGGTCAGTTTTTAAATCTAGCAACTTTTCAGTGCCTTTTGAAGACAGGAACTGTCAGGTATCCAGGTCCTCTGTCTGCCTTTGGGATTTTTGTCTGAGTTCCAGCAAATTCAAGACTGAGACTTTGATGACTGGATTGACATCAAGGTGCTGTTGGTGTGTTTCAGGTGAAGTTCACCACATTTGGGATCCAGCTGAGCAATTTGCCTTTGCTGAGCAATCTCAAGAATCCCTTAAGCCATGAGGTCTGTCTGGGAAGCCCAGAGGTACAGACCTTTGCTCAAGGAGCTGACCTTGGCAGTAGCCTCTACCCACGTCCCATATTATAAGCAAGTTGCACCCATGTTGTCATTTCTAAAGTCATTACATGTTCAGAGTAGAAGAGACTAGTGGAGAACCTCATAGATGGTGCTGATGTAGGTCTTGAGATGAGGCAGGAGGGTGAAGAGAAGGTAGGTGGGGTGATGGATCAGTCATTTGAGATCTCCAAAAACCCAGTAGGAGAAGGGGACTCCAGGGGGAGGCTGGCAGAGCTGACCTCCAACACCAGTGATGTGTGAGGAGCAGCAGCCATCGCTCTCCAAGCAGCGACTTGGGTGCTGGTTGAGCCCCAGAGCTGGATGGTGCTGAGGGGAGGGGGTGTGAATCTGTCTTTACCTTCTTCAGCTTTTGACTGCAAGGCTACGGATGGGATGGCAAAATTGTGCCTTGATTTATGTAGTAGTGCTGTCTCTGCAATCAATTTGCCAATGAAGGCTTCTGTTCTGCAGCCCCGATTGCAGCGCAGTAGCCCAGGTGTGTGCAAAATCTCTGAATTTGGGTTTTCTTCAGTAAAAACAGTGGTGCCCTTTTTTTGCTCCTCTCTAAATTAGATACTACTCAGGAGAAAACAACAGAGCAGCGTGGCAATATTCAGTGTGAATCCCATTCTGGGCTGCTTCCTTCCAGGCATAAAAGGCTATTTCTTTATTAGAGACAGAAATCTCAGTCTTACAGGGTTGCTTCTCCATAAAGTATGCTTTTTGTCTCCTGAAAAATAGCTGTTCAGTGACATGAAGATTAAGGGCTGCAACCTAGATGTGGCTGTTGTGACACCTGGGAAGTTAAAGCTGCAGAAAGATTTGGCATTGGAGGCTGTGGGGAATTGGAGGTGACACTGTCATTTACATCCTTGTCCTCTGGAAAGCGAACAAAGCTGTAGCCATGCATTGCAAACATACTGGGGGGGAATGAACCCGTCTATTTGTTATTCGCAGCAGGGTTAGAGCTTTCTGTGCTTATTTAAGTCTCTTGTCTTTCTGTGGAGCAAGCTAATGCATGTGCTAACGTAGAAATTTGCTGAGGCTCTGAACAGCATGAAAAAGGACACACTGAATGAAAAGCTTATCAGTCATTATTAAAGTTTGCCGATGTGAGAAGCAGTGTGATCATAGCAGATACCTCTCGTTATCACACACCTGCTGGCAGTCTCCCCAAGGGGAGATGACTGTCGGAGCTGTTTGCTGGGATGGGTGAAATCACAGAATCCTCAAGGTTGGAAAAGCCCTCTAGGATCATCAAGTCCAACCCTCAAGCCAACCCCACCATGGCCACTAAACCATGTCCTGATGCAGGGAGCTGCCTGGGAGCTGCTGTGCTGTGGAACTCATGCTGTGGTGGGCGTGCAGATGACCAAGGTGTCTCATGGCAGCCTACGTGATGACTTGTAGGCTAGGCAAGTGGAAAATTTGGGTCAAGCTTTCCTCTTCTCTCCAAGCATATGTTTAAACATTTATCTGCATATACTTACATCTGATTTGCCTGAGGGTGGTCTGTGGCATGAACTCAACTTGAGACCAAACATCTACCTCTACATCCAAGGTGACAACACTTGCCCTTTTCAACCGTGGTACCTGATGTGCTGCCTGTGGGTGTGGTGGTGCTCACTGTTGACCCCCATGCAGGTGTCAATAGGTGTAGATGTGTGGCACAGCTCGAGCTGGTTGTGCACCGCTGAATCTCTGTAGGTCAGCTTACCTCTCAGTGAGGGTATAGGCTCCTCCCTACACATTTCCTCTAACATCTGCCCTTGCTCAATGCCAAGAGGGAGAGAAAGGTGACTGGGGAGAGCCAGGAGCTGTAAAGCCTCTCTGGTGGGTTTTGGCTGCTTCAGCTTATCAGATCGCAAACTGAGAGGGGATCCAGTGCTCTCAGCAGAAAAGGCAGAAGTAAGTGATTATTTTGATATTTAAGCCAGAGAGTGACAGTTGTGCAAGAACAAATCAATATAAAGCAAAGCAAGAAGACATTTGAGACTCCAGTTAAGAAACGTATTTATAATCATGATGATGGTGAGGCTCTGGAACCATTTTTCACTGTAGCAGCAGGGTGACAAACAGCTCTGGATGTTGCAGATGGACAGTTCATAGGAGGGGTTGTTCTGGAGATACTGGTGGTGTTAAGAGTTGGAGCCCAGGGTGGCAGATTGCATCATCTTTTATTTCTATTGCCTTTATATTTGGGTGCTTATACTTGTATTTGTCTTCTATACATGGTGTGCCCTAGTATGAGTGTAGGCATCTGCTCTCTCTGTCTCCAAGGTTTGTATCCAGAAGGTCCCAAGTTGTCCTACATGAAGCCACTCACCCTGAGTGGCAGTGTCAGCTGTTCTTTCCCCAGGAGAGGGATGCTGTGCTGCTGCTTGTGTTTGATAATAAATGATAATTCTGTCCCTATTAGGTACCCTCAGTTTCTGTTTAGCTGCAAAACTTCTCTGTATTCCCATTTATCAGTGTGTGGCAGTAGTTTTTATACCCAAGTCTTTCTCTGGAAAACTGTTCCACTTTCATGAAATGAAACAAATACAATAGTAAAAGAGAATGTGTATATTATTTTTTTAATGAGAAGTGGTTTATTCCTGTGAGGAAGGAGTTTACCTTACGAGAGAAAGCAGCCTGAATTTCCAGAGCCTCCCATGTAAGTCAGTTCATGAAAACCTGACCTCCAGGGGGTACATCTGTACCTCCTGGTTACTCAGTCTAATACACAGCTCAGAGTCCATTAGGTTCAAAACAGCATCTTCTGGTATTAGCTTTAATCTCTGCTGTAGGGTAGATTTACTTCTGTTTGTACCTTTTACACAGCCTACTCCAGCCCTGCCTGCTCTTTTGCTTGAATTAGCCCCTAAATTAGTCTCATTCTCCTGTCCCTGGAAATGGGATATTAAAGTTATGAGGAGATGGGCTAAAGAGAGAAAAAAAAAAAAAAGAAAGATGTTTTGCCTCCTGTGTTATTAGCTGGCCATAGCAACAGGTTTATAATACCCTGCTTTCCTCTACACCAGAAAGTGTCAATAACCTGGCTGCTTTGCTGAATCACAGCATGATGAAGTTGGAAGGGTCCTCTGAAGATCACCCAGTCCATTCCCTGCCAGAGCAGGATCACCCAGAGAAGATCACCCACAGGGTGTCCAGGAGTTTGGATGTCTCCAGAGGAGGAGACTCCACAGCCTCTCCACAGACTGGGCTTGTGCACTCTTCCATAAAGAAGTTTTTCCTTCTGTTCAGGTTGAACCTCCCATGTTCCAGTTTGTGACCATTGCCCTTTGTCCTGTCACTGGGCACAAACCAGCAGAGTCTGGTCCCATCCTCCCGACCCCTACCCTTGAGATATTGATGAGCTTTAACGACCTCTCTGTCTCCTCTTCTCCAGGCTGAACAGCCCCGGCTCTCTCAGCCTTTCCTCCAGATGCTCCAGTCCCCCATCACCTCAGTGGCTCCACGCTGGACTCTCTCCAGTCGTTCTTTGTCCTTCTTGAACTGGGGAGACCAGAACTGGACACAAGATTCCAGATGTGGCCTCACGGAGGGGAGGAGAACCTTCCTCAGCCTACTGGCCACACTCTTCTTCATGCACCCCATTGGCCTTCTTGGCCAGGAGGGCACATTGCTGGCTCGTTGCTTTGCCAACAGGCATATGGTGGCTTCTGTGAAGAAGCCACATGTGGGAAGGTGGTGGTACCAGGCCCCTAACCCCCCATCCTTGCCTCTTCCCAGTGGAGCCAGCCCCTAGCCAGATTGTCCCCAAAGTCACCATAAGCGTGTGGCAGGTCAGTGCTCTGGCTGACAGCCCACCGGCGCTGCTCGAGGTGTAATTAGCTGTAACCAGAAAGCGTCGCAGATATTTCTCCTAAAACACCAATTGCTCCTTGCTGTGCTGTTCCTTTTACTTGCAGCAATTTCCAGGCTGCTGCTTCTCTTTGACAACGCCGTCCTGACGCTCTCGGGACTCCTGCTTTATTTGCAATAGAGGTCATTTCAGCTTAAGTCGACTGGAGGTTTTGGGGGCATGCTAATAAAGCCTCATGGGAGGTGGTCTCAATTTTATATAGTACTCTGTTTATTGGAGCTCTGTTTAAAAGAATACAAGATATTTCTGTGCGCCCATGGAGATAAAAATGAATAGAAAGGTCAACACCAGCCTTCGTGTTCCCACTTATGTCTGTAGAGATTTTTTCTCGGAGAGGCAAGGCTGTGGTCTGTAATGTATTGCTTTGAGAAAGTGCTGAGGGGGCTGTACTAGGAACAGCATAGAGAGAATATAATTATACACACATGCAAATGTATGCTGGCGATTCGGTAAAGGAAGGACAGAAGGCAGTTCACCATGCCGGATCATGTCTTGGCTATTTGTGCATGTTACTTAAGATGACCAAAGATTTTTGTGGCTTTTGTAGAGGTTTATGTGTTGTCTTGTGTGCTAAGGTGAGCTGGAGCTTGTAGTCATTTTGCCCAAGATCTTTGGAGAAGCTGAGAGCTGTGGCGAGTGTGGGATGGGAACTGCAGCAACAGTGATGTTTCTGGGGATAACGGCAGGTCCTGAGTTCCCCTCTATAGCTGAATGTGGGTTTTTTTGCATAGTACGACTCTGTCGCCTGTGCAGAACAAATGCAATCCTTGCATCTCCCCCGCTATGCTTGTCTTTGCCTCCTGAGGAGGGTGAAAATGAAGAAATTAGTTTTCAGAGAAGCCCTAATTGAAGTCAGTGGGACCTGGGACCGACTTACAAGTACTCTGTGCCTCTGATCATCTGACTTCTCTGACTACTTGTTCTTCCGCTGTCTTTGCTGATTTACAGATTATTTGATGAGGTTAGGGCTGTTTGTAGGGTTGCAACTAACTGCCTGAACTCAGCACTATAATTTCCTCTGGAGACTCTTATGTAGGCTTAAACCTGGAGCTGACAGCAGTTCCCATGAGTAACTCTTGCTAGAGGAGGTAGACTGACAACCTGTTCTCCATGTTATCCAGGCTGTAGGTCCTCCTCTGAAAGCTGTACCTCACCACTTTGTGTATCATGTGGGAAACCACCAAGATGGTCTGGACCTGAGCTGGAAGTGCTGGACAAGGATGTAGCCATTGATTTTTCACATAAAAACTGACTGAAAGGGTACAAGAGATGCAGCAACCTCTGAGTAATGGACCTAGTGATGAGTTCCTTACCTTTTCCATCCTAACAGAATCCTCTTATACAAAGAAGGTCTCACCACCATTTCTACCTGCCCCTTTTTTAAGGCTGATTTATGTTTCTGAGGGCATCATAAAGCATAGAATGACTGAAAAATGCAGGAACGTTGTATTTCTCTGGCTTTGAGGATACTTTGCTACTCATGTGAGGACTTGAGGTGGGAAATGGAATTAAGCACAGACCAAATGCCATAGCCACACATGGCTGGCATTTCATTCAGCAGAGGTGTAAATTGAATCTGAGCTGGGCTGCGTGAGGCAGGATGCATTTTTGTGACAGAAGTGAGTTAAATGAAACTTAAAAAAAAGTGTTAGGCATATTGTATTTGGATGACAAGCTAAAGCAAAGAGGTCACCAGGAAAGTAGAAATAATTGTGGTTTTCTGTCACTGAAAAAAACCCCCTAACTTCCTGAGAAAGCATTCCCACTCAGGAAGATGTCAGCTGGTGAAGTTTATTTTTTGGTTTTCTCCAAGGGTTGACAGACCTTTTAATGAAAACAGGAGTTGCTGAGTGGTGCTCACTTGTGGCTCCAGAAGAATGATTGTATAGGTGGTTGTGTCCCTGTGCATTGTAAACACGGGTAGTTCAGCTTGTGTTTGTGAGTCTTTAGATTGAAAATATTATAGCATTACAGCATGGTTTGGGTGGAAAGGGACCTCAAAGCCCCCTTGTTTCAACCCCCCATGGGCAGGGACACCTCCACCAGTCCAGGCTGCTCCAAGCCCTGTCCAGCCAGGGAAGGGGCACCCACAGCTTCTCTGGGCAACCTGGGCCAGACCCTCACCACCCTCACAGGGAAGGATTTCTAATATCTAATATAAATATACCTACTTCCAGTTTGAAGCCATGAGCGCTTGTCCTATCACTCCATCCCTTTTAAGATGTCCCTCCCTATCTCTCCCGTAGCCCTTTCAGATCCTGGAAGGTGCTCTAATGTCTCCCTGCAGCCTTTTATTCTCCAGGCTGAACAACCCCAACTCTTTCAGCTGTCTCCATAGCAGAGCTGCTCCAGCCTCTGAGCATCTTTGTGACCTTCTCTGGACTCATTCCATGGCTCCATGGCCTTCTTATAGTGGAGACTTCAGAGCTGGACACAGCACTGCAGGGGGAGGTCTCACCAGTATGTGTGCTTTGTGGTGAGAAGACCATTACTAACTGGGATGTCGGACACCTCCCATGTTCAGATTGTCCAGAGAGGTCGTGGAGTCTTCATCCTTGGGGATGAAACCTGACCATTCCCTGGAGCTTGTCAGCTTGAAGCAGGGAGGTTGGACCAGTTGATTCTGGGGTTCCTCCAGCATCAACCATTCCGTGACTGGAGCAATGTATTCCCCTCAATTTCCATCTACCTCCTTGGCCTTCTTCCATCCTAATATGTGTCTTGCCACCCAAGCTGGGAAGCACTCTCATTATATTTTGGAAGGTGTCCCACTGAGAGACTCTATTGGAGTAACTGCCACAAAGAAGATATCAGCATAAAGAAACAAAGCGTATATCCGTGCCAAATGGGTTGCCAAAGCTGCATGAACACAAAAACTGAGTGGTTTTAAAAATAAAAAATATCTTGGATAGTGGTACACATTAAATTGAGAGACAGAAATAAGCAATTAAAAGTAGATGAAAACATGATCCTGCATGCCAACAAGTAAAATAATATGTCAAAAAAAAAAGTGTGAATTTAAGCCCCATGGAAAGCGTGAAACTGCTGGATTTTGAGTAGCTGATCATTTGATTTGTCTTGTAAGAAAACAGAAATAAGAGCAGTTAAGCTGCAGGTTTCATGCACTGTTTAAAAGGCAGTCTCAGTGCTGAGGTGGCAGAGAGATGCTGTGTCCGTGGTATTCCTATAGCGGGATAAAGGAGGAAAAAAGTCGTCTTCTGATTTAGGACATGGTGGTGCTAAAACTCTCATCACTGCATCCAAGCACAGATTTACAGCATGCCCTCAAGTCCTCAGTATTTTATGAACTTTGTGTGGTTCTTAAGTCTTTCAAGTAATTGCAGGTATAATTCTGTTCTTCAGAGTGCAGTGTAAAACAATTAAAGGCAGCTGGTAACTGGTGCCAGATACAAGTCTTATGATTTAGGAGAAGAAAGCGAGAATGTACTCCTCAATTTTGCCTTAATTCTGTTGTCTTTCAATGCCATTTCCTCCCCTCTTTCCTCAGCAAAGCGCAGCCAAAATACATCTTTGTTTGCAGGGAGCTCTGCTCAGTGGTAGTTTCTGGTTTGAGGCAGGTTATGAGCTCAAAATTTTCTCTTTTCCTGTTTGGCAAAGCTGACTGTTCTGGAGACATTTGAATTTTGAAATTTGATGCAAACAGTTGGCTTTAGCATGCCCAGCGAGAGAGAGATCATCTGGCGTTGTAGGTGAAGTTGAGCTGTAAGGATGAGAGGAATGCAATAGGGAAACTCGTCACCGTTGCCCTGGCTTGAAATATTTCATGTCCCTGTTGTGTGAAGTACTCTAGTTCATATAAAACAGCTCAAAATCCAGGATTTTCTTTGTATTTTTTTGAAAATAGTTAGAAAGAGATGTCTAAATGTCGGATTAGCTGGGAGATGAAGCTGCTTCCTGAGTTCTGGCATGCAGGTGGGAATACGCTGGGTGTTTCACTCTTTGGCGATCAGAAGATAATGCTGAGCAGGGGAAGCAGCAGATTGTTTTTTATCCAGCAAGGAATAGGTGTTATAAGTCAACCTCAGAGCTGTACTGGCATTTTACCAAGAGTGATGGCCTGCAACTACTCATAGATTTGTGTAAATATGCATGGCTTTTGTATCAGTGTATCATGTATCATCAGTGTACTGTATCATGACACAGAATAAATAAAGCATGCATACATGCATAAGTAACTTATATTTTATATATATAATCTTGAAGCTGCATCATCTGCTGCTTTCCTTCACTTGTTTCCATTTCTTTTCCTTCTTTCAATCAATCACTGCTCTTGCATTCTTCATTTTTATCAGGCTTTCCATTTCTTTTCTCAAACTTTTTCTGCTCTCCAGGATTTCCATTTCTGTTCCCTCGCATGCTCCATCCCCATCCCCTACATTCCCCATGTCCTGCATATTCTCTGAGAAGCTCTAGCTGGAAGCAGAAGTGCAGATCTTTGCCCAAAACCCACTCCGCAGACTTAACTCAGCACACAAGGGGTCTCATTGGAGTTTTGATGACCTGTTTCTTTTCTTTTTTTAAATTGCTTTCAAGGCTTATTTGTTCACAGGGTTTTTAGTTTGTTTTTTTTTCTTTTTAGATGAATATAGTTGGACTTATCACAGGATAATCTCGTAGGCCAGTGCTTAGGTAAATTTGTTCTCTGTATCCAGATTCTTCTCCTGTAATGCCAAATAATGTCACCTGTTCTCCTTGAAGATGTGCTGTAAATTTTGGGGGCTTATTTCAGAAATTTCATCTTTCCGTGTTAAAAAAAACCTGACAGACCAACCAAACAGGAAAACCCCATAATCAGACACAAGTCTTAATGAGCTTCTAGAAGCAAATGACTCTTGACATCTGCAGAACTACTTGCTTGTCTCCAAAAACTCAATCAACCCCCGTGTTAGTTTTTAATGAAAAGCAGCCACCAGCCAGCCTGGGGAAGGGACAGGCCAAGCCCACCCCTTCATGCGAAAAGCATTTATTTTAAATGGATGTGAATAATAGTGGCTTCATCGAGATTTACAGAATATAAGTGAACTTCGAGCAAAATCCATGTGGAAAATGTCACCCCAAGGAGTGCTGGTGTACTTTCCACCATGTGAAAACCAGTGTTGGAGCAAGCAGCACATGAAACTGCCACAGCAATGATAGCTTTTTGTCTTTTCATGTGTGCTAAAATTAACAGCGTTTTGCGAATGAGGTCCATAAATAAAGCGTTATGTAAGCTCTCAATGATGTTATCTTTTTCACTTACCTTTGGCTTTGCTCAGCATCTGGTTTATTGCATCTGTGGTGCTGCCGAGTTGTTAAGATGTCTCTGTGAATTTAAGTCAGGGCTGAACTTCATAAAAAATGTAATAATGGCCAAATGTTTAAAGGCACATGTGTGAAATGCACAATTAACCGTGGCTTGAGTGAAGTAATTAAAAATCATTCCTGAAATGTAAGAGAGCTCCACATGGTATCGTGATTCTCCAAACAGCTGTTGCCTAGTGTCCCTTTTATTCCTTAATTATTTTCTTGCTTCATTCCTTCCTATCAATGCTCAACTTTGCATTTTTACAGGAAAAGAACAATTTGGTTTTTAGTGTCTGGTACTACTTGTCAAACTAGGCCTGACTTTGAGGGTATGTGGTCAGGACTGCCTAAAATCAGGCTGCAAAATGAGCCCCCCTAATTTGTGATTGAGTCTCCATGCCTGAAGGTGTTTAAAAGACAAGTAGATGTCGTGCTCAGGGACATGGTCTAGTGGTGAATTTAGGGCTGGTTTCATGGTTGGGCTCGATGATCTTAAAGGTCTTTTTCAACCAAAACCATTCTATGAGCATCTGAAGATGTAGATATGGGAGACCAGAAACTGGTCCTGGAGGTCCCTCTCTGGAAGCAGCATTGCAGCTTGGTATTGAAAGGGTGATGGCAAAGCCTTGTGAGATCCACCTCTGGCTGAAGTTGTCCTACAGTGTCCATCTTCCATCTCTTTGAGTGGTTTCTCTCAGCTTCTTGATGAAGAATTGACTTTCTATGGCACTTTTATCCTGTTACTTTTGTTTGTGTGTGACGTACAGTAAGCATCTTGGGGGAGACAGTAAATAATCTCATAATTTGTGAACACTCATGCTTGTACTTGAATGATTAGATAGTTAAAAGACTGACTTGTCCCTGGCAGAGCCTGATGGGCTTTCTGCTTCTGCACTCAAATATGTATTTTTATTCTGGGAAAGCAAAGTCAGACTTGAGCAAGGTGCAAATCTGATATCAAACCACTGGTGCAGAGAGCTGCTGTAAAAATATCTTCTCAAAATGAAGAGCTGCATTTGTAAACTTACTTCCAGGGTATGTGCGTTACCAACAAAAGTGATGGCATGAAATGGTGCAAGAGTAACAGTATCATTAAATCTTCCCTACCAGTGAGTGCAGCTGCTGAAATGCTCAAAGGAGATAATGCTTCATTATGTTTGAAATTAATTAGTGTCTTTAAGGAGACCTATATTTTAGTTGTCTGAAGCTGAAAGGATGATTTGAACAGTAACATCTCTTGCTTTTTTGTGACCTCAGCTGTGCTGTCTGTCTGCTAAAACACTGCCTCAGAGGGAAAAAAGGACTTGCTTTTCATATGTACTTCTCCTCATCTGCGGTATGTGAAGTGAAATAATGCATTCTGAGATAAGTGCCCCATGGGCTCTTCGGGGTGTCACGGTGCATAAGTCTTCCTGGAAACTCTACCTGCGGAGCAGAGCTAAAAATAGGGAAAGTTGTGTGCTGCTTTGCATTACTTCTTCTAGGAGAGAGAGGTGGAAAACAGGCGCTGACTTCTCGTTGGCGTGCGTTATTCACACAGCTCTGAGTAGCTTTGTTTCTGTTTATCGAAAACTGAGAAGGCGCCAAAAAAAATCTAAGGGGAAGTTTTTGAAAATTACATGGTGAAGGAGAATAAGGATATGGGAGGAAATTTGGGAACGTTGCTGAGGCAGTGAGAAAAGAAAAAGGCTTGGTACGGTATTGAGGGTTAGGAGGAGCTGCAGGAACAAAACACGAGCAGATGTTGCAGCCTGATGTGGTGGCTTGGTTTTTCTCTTATAGTTTCACCATCTTTTGGGAGACAGTAGATGTAGACATCGTGTAACAGCCAAACCTTGCTTAGAAAAATGAAAACACACATAAAACCCAGAGTAAAATCAGCTCTGGCAGTGATTGAGCAGCTGACGGCAAGCTGGGAATTGGGGCCGTATGCTGACCATTAACAGCATCACGGTTTTGCTTTTGTTGTGCCTTCTCTCTTAGTATCCCTCTACTTGAAAGTCCTCTGGAAATGATAAGCTTTCTGAGCAGAGTTGTCCCCAGGGGTGTTTGAAGAGGGTTCATCATCGTGGATGGCAACAGTGGCACATTCTGGACTCCCAGTGAAAACACATCATCTTGATGAGTTTGTGCCAAAGGCTTCCTGTAGCTGTTGGCTCTGTGAGTGATATCCAGTAGATAAGGTTGTGTGTCACACCCTTTTTTTTTTTTCTTCATGCAATGGCATTTACTGATGCTGTTCAAGACTTCTGAGTATTTAGATAAATCTTAATTTACCACTCAGGGGTCAGAGGGGTTCAGGGAAACCCCAGCACAAGATGAGCTGACAAGGCTAGGTCAAGAGTAGGCCTTGAAGCATCACGCAGCGGCCAGGGATGTTGGTCGTGGAGAAGGTCGGGAAGTGTGGGACAACCCAAATGTGATGGGGACATGGAGCAAAGAGCAGCCCCTGAGCCCTTGTAGAGCGGCAGAGGTGGCCTTCCCAAAACCAGTATCCCAATAAGTGAGGGATACTCCGGGGATGGCTCACTCCTGCATGTGGTGATTGATGACAAGAAGCCTCATGCAATTAACTGTTGAGGTGTGCAAGATGTATAATTAGCGAAGAACTTCAGCAGTTTATTGTATCAGGGTGCACTTCATCGCGTGCATCTAGGATGGTCTGCTCGTTTGTGGGGATGGTCTGCTCTGTCGTGGGCTCATAGGATTTAGGGAATAGAGATATTCCAGATTGGGCTGGACAAGGTTATGAAACCCAGCACAACTGCGTGTTTTTCTCTCTTCCACTTGTGCTTTAGAAGCTGGGGACAAGCTGTGGAATAAATTATTTTTCCTCTCCAAGCCAAGTCTCCAGGATCATCTGAAATAACAGGCTGATAATTTTCTACTATTATTAATCTACTAAGAAAGAGCATTAATACTTGAAATCTCTTAACTTTTTGTTTCCGTTCAGTTTCTCCTGAATGCTGATTAGAAAAGATGGTTTTTATGGATATTTTGGAGAAAATAATTTTCCAATGCTGATAATTTAATCCACAGATTAAATTTGACCCACTTCTCAGTGTCATTATTTCACCTCAGGTATTTATAATCTAAAGTCCTTCCTCTATTGTGCTATGCTTCAAATCCTAGGAGGATTATGTGTAATTATGTGACAGACACATGGGATGGGAAAGGCTAAAAATGCGTGCGTTTATTTTTTTACCTGTTTTGTCGTCTTCATTAAAAGACTTGATAATTAGAAGGAGGTTCTTCCTGCCATTAACACATCAGGTGGGGTTATTTATTGTGCAACACTTGGCACGTGTGATAATGCTGTCAGTCCTTGGGGTCTGACACATAAAGCCGCAGTGGCAGGAAAAATATAAGCAGTATTTTCCTGGTATGTTATTTTTGCTGTAATATCAAGAGTTTTACAATGAAAATGGCACAGAAAAAAAATAAAATAAATTTAAATTACTGTTTTCAAATTTTGCTCCTTGTGAAATGACACGTTTTGGAGCCCAAATGTTGTATTCCAGGTAGATGTTATCTTTTCAAAAAGTACCTGTTTTAGATACCATTTAATGTCTTCAGCCCTCAAGAGTCTGTCAGTAGAAATGTGCAACGCTGCGAAGAACAACATACTCAAGAAATCCTAGAAATCCTACTGAAAGCCTTTCTTTTTTTCTTTCTGGAAACTGCGGAGTGTTTATTTACAGAGTCTGACTTCAGGAATATTATGAAGATATTTGATATTACAGCCATTTGAATAATGACATGAAGGTGTGTGCGTGTTTTTTGCAGTGGGATAACTTACTGAAATCAGATTTCTTTTAACCAAAAGAGGAATTTCAGGAAGCAGCGATGCCTGATATTTAAAGTATCAATCTAAGTTACTCTCTCTGAAGAGACTGAGAGTGCTCAGTATTTGCCCTGCACATCAGTAGGTCTAATCTGGCTCACAGATTTTGTTGGAAATAGCGTGGTTTCGAAATACCACTTTCTGATGGTGCATAACCATTAAAATAGTCTCATTTCTTGGCTGTGAGCATATCTATAAATACACACATTATTTATAATATAGAGCATGAGCTCATATCTGTGCACAAATACAAAAATACTTCTGGTTTTGAGCCACTGTTTTGAGAACCGCTGGGTTGGTTTTTATTTTGTAGTTCTTCGAAGTGGGCAGATAAGGTTTTGAAGAGTTTTTTGAGGCAGAATAGGATGCCTGTGAGCTATGAAAAGCAGTACCTGCTGCTCGGAGCGCTGGCGGAAAGCACAGATAAGCTTTGCCTTTCTTCTGCTCCCTCGCGTGCACCCATCTGATGGGGCCATGGCTGGAAGAGCACCTGCGATGACCGAGGTCATCCAGATTTGCTGCGTTTCTCCCTGCCGAGTTTTTCAGCTGTGCTATAGGGTTTTTTAAGCTTATATCCCTTTATTTGAGCTCGGTATGGAATATGTTGCTTTATCCTTCAGCACATGAGACGTTTTAGCATTGCAGCTTGTGTTACAAATAGGGCATGTGGTTTTAACAATGAAAATACTAAACCAGGAAAAAACAGTGCATTTAGATGAATTTTATAACACTGAAATTATTCCTATAAAAACCCTTATCTATTCCTGCTATAGGACTATGAAACAGGACTATGAGCATCTTTACATTTTTTAGCATGGCATTTAGCATAGAACAGAAGTATTTCCATAAATCCATAGCTTGGAACAGCACAATAATTATTCTGTTTTCACTAAAACAGACCTGCATTTTTGTTTGCTTTCATTCTACAGGTACTTCTTACTAAATATTGCTGGTAACTTCTTGATAAATGATGTTTTCTGGGAAATGCTAATTTTTGAAGACTAATCTGATGCTTTGACCATGGTTACTAGGTGCTGTTGTTGCTCTGCCCATGCTTAATGGTTAAAACTGGCCAGAAGACTGCAGTGCTGAAACAAAAGTTTTAGCAGATAAAAAAAAACTTTCAGGGGAGCAATTAAAAAACCTTTGGATTAATTGATCTGGAAGTGTATGTGGTTTGTTAGGCTTTGTTTTAAATAATTATTAGGTGTCATAAGCTTGGCTTTGGAGTGTAAGTTGGGTTTTTTTCCTAAGATCTCAAGTAAATGAGCAGCAGTGCATTTCCACTAATATTTCCATTTTCAGCTGTATCTGTATTATCTCTTCCCTTAAAATAATGCTGGTGTCCATGTGTTTAGATGCAGGTTTATTACATACTAACACTTTGACCTGAATATGGGACTTCACAAATGGGCATTCCATTACCTGCAGAGCTGCTGTTTCTTACAGCAGCATATTTTAAAAGGCTTTCTGTAGTTCTCTAGCAGAATACAAACATTAGTGAAGGAGTCGCTAGTATTGATTTAGTGTACAGTAAACAAGGGCAGATCTGTGCAAGTGAGTCTTCTTCAAGCCCAGTAGCAGAAATGGAAGAGGCCACCACTGAAGGTGCCCCTTCCCCAAGCCTGCCACTTCCTTTGGTGGCCCTGGGGTCTGTGGATGTCACCAGGGCCACCTTCCCAGCCCTGAGGAGCAGAAGTGTCAACCTGCTGTCATCAGTCACTCGTTGCAGCTTCCTGAAGCGATGGTCAGACTCCTCAGAGGAACAGGGACCTCCTTATTAAGCTGTTTCTGGTGGATCATTTGAAACAGTCTTGTCTTTATTTCCTCTGCTCAGATTTTCCCAGTGTCACATGTTTTCATGGCTGCAGCCCAAGACCTTCCTTGCACTGCAAAGATGGATGAGCAGCTGCCCCCCCAGCCAACGTCAGTGGCTTTCCTCAGGAGGTTGCACAGATAATTTGTTCATTATGGCCACACAAAAGCAAAGCCTTTCCTCCCTCCCTTCCTCCATCATCTCTGTCCCATACAGCCCTTGCTGAGCTCCTGAGTAGCTCAGTATGTGAGTAATGGCAAGAGGGATAAGGGTGTGTTACACCACCAAGGTGGGTCTTCAGTATTCACCACCATGGTGAACACTGAACATCTTCAATGTTCACCACCTGCCCTCCATGCTTAATGGGGAAATCTGCAGCGTGAACAAGCACAGTGCTGATTTTGGGATCAAAGGAACAGCAGCATCGCAGTATTTTGAAGGAAGGATAAGACCAGCATGGTGGGTGCAGCTTTGACTCACTGGGCATTGAAATCGCTGAAGGAGCGAGTTGTGTTTAAAGTGGAGTTGTGAAATAAGGTAATATGCGTACGGATTTTTGACTCAGGGCAAAAAAGCATGGAAGATTATTTTTAACACAGGTTTGTCTTGGCCAGTGGTTAGTCATTAAAGTATTAATATTTTCATTTGTGTGTGTGTGTATATATATATGAACTTATATATATATATATATATGAACTTTAGATTTTATATATATATTCTAAAGTTCAGTTCACATAACACTTTCTTACAGGGCATAGTGGTGCAGAATTTGTTGATTTCAGGTGGCTTTATAGGTAACATGTATCAGATAGGTGATAGGATAAAGGGGATAAAACGGAGATAAAAGAAGAACTATCCCAATATATTCCTCAGATTCTTGTAATGGGTCATGAATGCAAGAATGCTATCTCCTACCTGCTTTGGTACCTGTAAAATAAGTGACTACTCACTAAGCTCTTCTGACATGTTATTATTAGCCAGCTGTTTCTGGGGCCAGGAAACTCTCCACCCTGTAGGGAAGCATCACAATGGGTGGTGTGGGGGTACCAGAGATGCCAAGTGCCTGGGAGGGAGTGGAATGGGATGCTCTTGGCAAGGGGAGGCAGCAGTGGTGGTGGCTTTGGCAGGAGCTCTGACTTGGATGACCATGAAGAGCAGCCAAAGCCCTGCAGACCAGTGCAATTGCTCTGGCACTGCAAATTTTCAGCCTTAGAAATGCTGAAGCAAACATCCTACTGTACTGGAGAGCAAAAAGTGTTCTCAGTAGCTGTTGAGGGAAAAACTTACAAACGCTGCTTGAAAGGATTGGTTGCTCAGAGGGCTGGAACTGGCACATGAAAGCTGTTTGGTGCATCCTGCAAAAAGAGCTCCAGAACCTGGAACTGCTTTAGAATACTTTAAAGCAGCTTTTTTTCCAAACCAAACCAAATCAGATCCATAGCTTAATTAAAGCAACCAACCTTCCATTGACTTCAAACCCCAAATGGTTAACTCGCATGTCCTTCATCCAAATAATCTGATGTGGAAAATGTAAAACCAGGCCATCTCTGATAAACCTTGGGTACTTAAATACCTGGGCAGATGTCAGGGAAACTGTTTAAAAATAAACAAAATATTCAGCTCTTCAGTCACGTTTAATTTAAATTGTTCAGCTTGAGAAATGTCTTAGGCAAAGGTGATGCTCTGGAAGTCGCTCAGTTGTCAATAGTGTTTTATAATTACTCCTCGTTACTGGAAATGGGCTGAAAGTGGTACCTTTCCAGTGCAGTGCTGTTTAAATGGGAGCAGTGCCCCCTCCTGAGGCTGGAGGTGATGGCAGAGCAACGCAGCGAGTCCATGGAGAAGGAATTAGCAGCTTTTTGTAAATTGATGCTGGCGGTTGTCCTGAGCAGGATGAAGAGACGATGGAGGTTGGATCCCTCTGGGCTCGGGACTTGGCGCTGTCTGGGTGCGCTGCTCGCAGAGTGTTTCTGGCTGGTACAGGGGAGTCTTGCTAATGCTGGGGCTTGTCTTGAGCAAGAGTCTGATATTTGGAATTGCATTATTGTGTGGATGTATGTTTTATCCTTTGGAAGTAGCAATTGTTAATTTCCAGTTCATCTTCCAGATGCTACAAACCAAAAAGATGAGGCCACAAAGATGCTCAGGGGCTGGAGCAGCTCTGCTATGGGGACAGCTGAGAGAGTTGGAGTTGTTCAGCCTGGAGAAGCAGGGAGACCTTAGAGCACCTTCCAGGACCTGAAGGGGCTACGGGAGAGATGGGGAGGGACTTTTTACAAGGGATGAAGTGATAGGACAAGGGCTCATGGATTTAAACTGGAAGGGGACAGATTTAGATGAGACATGAGGAAGAAATCCTTCCCTGTGAGGTAATGAGGCCCTGGCCCAGGTTGTCCAGAGAAGCTGTGGGTGCCCCCTCCCTGGCAGTGCCCAAGGCCAGGTTGGACGGGGCTTGGAGCAGCCTGGGCTGGTGGAGGTGTCCCTGCCCATGGAGGGTTGGACTGGGGGGGCTGTGAGGTCCCTTCCCACCCAAACCATCCTGTGGTTCTATGATAAATCTAATTCCAGGCTTTTGTCATAAATGTCCCTCCATGGTGTGACCCAAGACCCCGGTGCAGTGGTGGGCCATAGGATGTTCTTCCTTTAATTTCATGCTATGTGGTAAGACATGCATAAAAATAATCATCAAATACATCACATAAATATTACTAATTATTACCTTGTGAGCAGTGACGTGATACATTAAAAACTGATACTGCAACCTCAAATCTTGATTAGATACCTATATAGTAAAAGAAAGTTGTATCTCATACCAATGTGTAAGTACAAAGTAGCCTCGCACTACGCAGAGGGTAGACTGTAAGTCAGTTGCTTGTGATTTATGCTGAGGGAGCCTGGCTCAGTAATTCTTAAAGATAAATTAATTCTATATGATATGCTTAAGCATGCAAACAAACGTTTTGGAGATTAATTTGTATTTATTCTTCAGTGATATATGGAGAACTTTGTGATCTTTTTTGATGGAGGGTCAGCAGGATAAATTATTTCCAGGGTTTCTAGATGTGCATAGACATGCATTGTTTGGATTGTGTTGAGAAGTGGGATTAAACTCTGTGAAGTAATTGCACAGCAGGGTACGGGTTTGGTTTGGATTGGAAGTTGTACTTTGAAAATGGAAGTTTTATATATGAGTGGGAAAGAAGAAATTGGAAATGACAGTTTATAAAAAGTTAAACCAGTGTTTCTCTTCTGTCCTGCCAACTGAATGTAATCAGCTATCTTAGATGTTTTTTTCTTTTATTCATTTATTTCTTTAAAGAGATGTAAATTTTGCTGTTGAATAAGAATTACCTTTGGAAGGGCGACAAAATACCTTTCAAGATGCCGTGGTGGATCATAAGACCATTAGAGCAACAACAAAATCTGATTTAGGGTAACGTGGAGGCACATTGGGAGAGGCTCCAAGGCAGCGTGAGCCAAACTGCTGAGTCGGTGCCAGGAAGGAGAATGAATCCTTCGGGAAGGCTGGCAGGTCCTGGCAGGTCCTGACAGGTGCTTGTGTGTGCAAAGGAGGAAGGAGCAGCCTGCAAAGTTGTTTTGCAGGACACAGTGGTCCATGATGCTTGGGGAGTAACATGGACCACAGTGGTTCTTCTGAGGTCTCAATTCTTTGACTTGTTATTGTAGGCAGCAATAATTTCATAAACTGATCAAACTTCAACCTGAAGGCTGCGATGCTTCTCTCTTGTGACCGTTCCCATTATTTCCATGGTATTCCAGGACTTTCTATGATCATAAAATCACAACATGGTTTGGGTTGGAAGGGACCTTAAAGATTATCCAGTCCGACCCCTGCCATGGGCAGGGACACCTTGCCATTTTTATATCCTAAGGTAATTTCCAACCAATCCATTATGGTTTGCTCTTATACAGTAAAGGGAATTCCTGTCAGTACATCTACTGCATGGATTTGTAGGCAGAAATAATCCCTGCCTGGCTGTTGCTTTGGTAGCTCAAAAAGCTAAAAGCAGTCAGTTAAGATTGGCTGGCTGTTTTCTTGAGCATCTAACTGAAGACATCATGTTTGGACCAAGGTGACACTGTTTGACAGCAGCAGGGAAGGTTGCTGGTCATGCTGGTGGTGTCTCATTTTGTTTTATCATCACATGTGTACTTAGGACCTATTTTATAGCCTTTATTTAGGTAATTCTGGATTCCACAGTGTTTATCCTGAAGGGAAGGGCAACCATATGTCCTTGTTGACCTCTGATAGTCACTGTGCTTTTTCTATGGTTGTATTTTCTGCAAACAATGGAGACTCCTAAGTAGGTCATTATACTGTTAACGGGACTGAAAAATTCACAGCAATTGAATTAAAAATCCTTCTCTCCGTCAATATCTCATGACACTTGAGTTAGCTTTAGGATTATTGAAACCAGACAACCAGACCTAAAAGAAAATGAGCCAAATGAGTGGGATAGGGTATTACTGAGTGGTGGTGGTGGTCCAGTATTGCATAAGTAAACCCATTTCCCTGCAAGGAGAGGAATAAAATAGCTGTGATTGTGATAATGTTTCAAAGTATGCCACACCTTGTGCTGTCTTTGAGATTGCCACCAAGAAAATACCGAGATGTCAGTAATTCTGCATGGTTTGATGGCATCTTCCACACCTTGTGCCAGTTTCTACAGCACATATATCAATGTGGAGCTGTGTGGGGAATTAATATAACTTGATTTTGAAATCTTGATAAGATGAGCTTGCCCTTTGCAAACCAGTTCTGGGTTGACGAGGTGTTGGCTCTGCACTGAGGTCCCCACCAGCAGATGAGATGAAGGAAGGGGCTCATGTTGGAGCCTTCAGGAGAGCGAGGCTGGTTGGATGCTGTGCACCTGCATGTTCTCATTTTGATTGTCTTTTGACAAAGTAGATTAAGAGGAAGAAAGCTCAGTTAGATTTGTATTCCTCAGCCTTGTTTTAGCCGTTACTGCCTAATAAACGCCAACTGAGCTCTCCTTCAGAGATGTCACTTTTTGTCTCGGTGGCAGGTAATTTGACTATGGAGCACACTCTTGTTTGTGACAGCTCTAACAGAAAAGACTAAAGG
>NW_010191704.1:0-3377 GCF_000695765.1 Mesitornis unicolor | reverse complement strand
TCCTTTCACTCTTTCATATGAAGTTGATTGCTTTTTTTTTTTTCCCATTGAATTACCCAAAGTCTCTGGATGAAAATCACAGCAGAGTAGTACAAGCCTTGGTTTGACTGGAGAACTTGAAGCCTGGTGGAGCCTCCCTGGTGAGGTTGGGTATGATTGAGCGTGGTTTGAGTGCGTATCGTTGAGGTTTGAACGCTGCCTCAGAGGTGGAAAATGCTTGGGTGAAGGGATTGATACAGTGCATGGCCATGATCTGCTTTGTGGTGCTGCAAGAAGAGGGGCTGATGAAGCCATTGGAGGCTCTGTGAGGTCCCGTTGTAACTTCCACCCTTTGAATAACTCTTTGGAGAGGGTTATCACTGTGTGTCTGAAAGCACAAGTGGAGTTGGGTGAATAACTCTTTCAGCTAACTTTGTAATAACCAGCGCATTCACAGGACCCAATCTAGAGCCTGTTGAAGTTAGTGAGAGCTGTTCTGCTTGCTCTTCTTTTTTCTGATTGCTAATTGTGTGTAAACAGCTTTCGGTCATCACTAGTTTGTTTGTTTAAAATTATTTGAAGATTAATTTTGGTAATTCATTTCTCCCTGAGCATGCAGGGCGTTCAGCATTTGAAGTAGATTATTTCAGTCGTTCACATTTGCAGCTCTCGCCTGTGCTCTGTTCCTGCATCCTGACTGAACAGAGCTGTTGTGAGCATCCTCACCCACTTATTCAAATCTTATTTTTCTGTGCATTCACGGTCAAGTTCAGAGGAACTTCTGACCTGCTGTGCTGAGCCTGGTCAAAACTCGGTCCTGCCCAGTGTGTGTCTTGGTAATGGTTGTATTATGGATGCTTAAATAATGAGCATGCAGAGCGATTGCTGGGTTTATATTCCTAATGAACTGTAACATTACCAATGACTAATAATTATCTTCCTTGCAACGTTAAGCAATGAGCATTGCAGCATGGAGCATGTGGTTCCGAGTTTGTGTCACTTGAGTGTGAAGTGAGCAATCTAGGTTAAGGCTTTTCTTTTCACTTTCTAAAGAACTTAAATATTTATCAATAGGCATGTCTGCATTATTTTCACATTATTTTGATATCAAGCCGTGGTTTTGGCTTTCCTTTTTCATGTCCAAAGTGATGCAAAATAAGCAAGTGACACTGGAGTTTCTGATTTATTCTACTTTAGTGAATAATCTGTGGGTCACAGCCATTTGAAGTTGGGTGAGCACTCAAGTGCTGATACCGTGTTGAAAGTAGTAAGGGAAGTGTGAGCTGCAGGGTCAAAGTCCCGGTAGCACAGAGCATGGTGTGATATGGGGCCTAGCTCCTTCACCCCATGGTCTCACTGGGGACCTGTGGGACCCCTGAGGAGCCACACATGGGATCACCCCTCACATGATCATGCTCTTCAGTGAACACACATGTCCTGAGCTGGGTGAGTGCTTTGGCATGCAGAGCTGTGAGGAGTGGTGGTATGGGAAGGGAAGTCCTGCCACTGACTTTGTAGTCAAAGCTGGTGGAGATGGTAGGTGGCAGCCAGATGGCACTTCTCCTGTGGATGCAGAAATTTGCTGTCTCGAAAGTTTGCTGAACTCATCTTCAAAGACAGTGGTGGTCTGAAGTTGTGCAGCTCAAAGGGATTTTGTGCTGTTTGGCTGCAGCCCATACCAAAGGATCTGGGCAGAAATCCTAGACTGATCTTGTCTATACAAAGATGTATATCTTCATGCGTCATTTTATAAAATATGTATTTGCTGGCACTGGTACCACTCAGATTTTTGGAGCTCTTTTTTTAAGGAGGATATATTCAGTAGATTTTGGCAGTGACTGTGTAAGCATTTAGGTGTCTGAGTTGGCAGGGAAGATGGGGCGAAAGGATGTTCTAGATATGCAGAATTGGTTCGTAAATAGCTCTTATTAAGGGTGTTGGAGAGAAACCTTCAAGACACAATGTTCAGTAGTAGTTATGGTGGCTGAAATACTACTGGGAAGCCCAAGAGTGTGTGATTGGATGAATTGTGTAAGGTGAGAAGTGGAAGCATTGGAAAACAGGGTCAACCAGAGCGTGAGGGATGAGAGGATGTAAAACATCGGTGAAGTGATGTAGGAGAGAGAATGGGCTCAGATGAATGCATGCTTGGTTATTTTAACAAAAAAGAGAAAGTATGGATTTCTGCTGTCAGTAAGCATAAACAGAAGCACTGGATTTGAGCATCTCAAGGGTTTTCTGTATTAACACCTAATATTTGTGATTCTAGTCCCAAAAGGCTCTGTGCCTGTGTCTTTTGTCATGTTTTGTAAATTGTTCTTTGGCCTCAATACACCCAGAGAAATAGAAAGAGAAAAGGCAGGAGTTGGAAACACATCACAGGATGAGAACAGGCTGTAGGTTGACACCATGTTCACACATTTGCACAGCATGGGAACTAAATTGTGCTGTGAAAATCTGTGTCTTGCTCTGGCTGAAGTCATGAGGCACCTTCCCATAAAAGCGGGATCCAGCCTTGAACACGTTGTGATGCTCAGGGAGAAATAACCCACAAAAAGCCCAAGAAGTCCATGTTAAATGTGGCTTTTTCTCTTCTGCAAAGCTTTGATCCTGTGACCACTGAAAGGTTGAAAGACTGTTGTCTGCCTGCTGAGCATTTTCTCAAGCCCCCCACCTTCTGTGTGCATGGGCAGGCATGGGTAGATCACCCTTGGGTAGACCACCCTGTGCTGTTATGGGCAGGTCTCCTCTGTATTGTGCTGGGACACCATCCCTGCCTCCCCTTGCCAGCCCAGGATGCTCAAGGATTGACATTGATGGTTCAACGGATGATGGTCTTATTTTACGGAGAGCTTTTTCAATGGCATCTTTATTATAAATGTTAGGCAGGCTTTCCTGCTGGGAAGTAACACAGGGAAACACACGTTGGGATCACATTTATTCGTCATATTAAATTGTTCGGCATTGCCTAGAAAATCAATACAGAAAGCCCTGAACAAGGTGCCCCAGGGGAAAGTCCACGGGAAAGGGTATTCCTTCAGAGTGACGAGCTTCAAAGGAGCTATAGCTCAATAGTGCATTTACAGCAGCTCTGAAGCCATCATCACATCTCTTCTGCCATCCAGCTAGCACGGAGCAGACCTGGACCTGGCCCTGGACCCGCAGCAGCTGCAGGCTGAGCTCGTGGAGCCTGTGGAGCCACCTTCATCAGTCTCTCGGTTTGGGAAGGCTTTATCATCTGAGCTTCCTGGGCTCTGCTTATTTAAGGTTGGAAATCTCTCTTTCGCAGCAGTCTTATGTGATGTAGAAAGTTCCTGCATCAGAAATACATCTTTTTGAATTTGAGTTGCTTTTTTAAACAGCAGGTGTCACAGAATCACACAGAATCACAGAACATT
>NW_010191703.1:0-9984 GCF_000695765.1 Mesitornis unicolor | reverse complement strand
TTTGAATACTTGAGTATTTAATGCAACATTCTGGGAAGGCAATGGTGCCCCAGTTGAGGATATGGGGGCGTCCAGGGCGATGAACCGCAGCCCCCCAGGGTTTTGCAACGAATATTTAGACAATGATCATTTCTTCTCTCGCAATAAAACCATTTTCCCCTCTTTTCTCCCCATTTTCCCATTCTGCTTCACTTCCCTGTGTCCCACTGGTTTTCTGCTGGTGACCAAAATGCCAACAAAGGGGATTTTTTTCACTGTTTTTACTCAATTTCCCTTTATTTTGATGCATTTCTTCCACAAACCCATTACGTTGATGCTTTTCCCACTGCTGGCGGAGGAAATAAATGTCATTTTTGGTGTTTTTTTTATCTGGTTCGGAATAAATTCTGATTTCTGCATGCTTTCGCCACTCACAGAATCACAGAATCACAGAATCCCAGAACGTGAGGGATTGGAAGGGACCTCCAAAGCTCATCCAGTCCAATCCCCCTGCCGGAGCAGGAACACCCAGATGAGGTTGCACAGGAAGGCGTCCAGGCAGGTTTTGAATGTCTGCAGAGAAGGAGACTCCACAACCTCTCTGGGCAGCCTGGGCCAGGGCTCTGTCACCCTCACTGAGAAGAAGTTTCTTCTCCAATTGAAGTGGAACCTCCTGTTCAAATTCTTTGCTGCGTTTTCCTTTCCCATGATGCCAACCTGTGATTTTTGTCCTCGCCACTGGATATTATTTATCTGGAAATTTTGCTTCGCCTCCCGGACATTTCTTTTCACAGCTAAATAATTAAAACATGCAAATATGACCCACAAAATACTTCTTAAAATATCATTTTGTCATCTCTAGCCTTTTGAGGGAAATGGGTTTCAGTCTGAAAAACAAACGAGGCTTTCTCAGCACACAGAAAGCAAAAATTGGCCCAACTTGGACTTGGCTTTTGCCAATATATAATCAATAATTTGGGATATTGGAAAATGCGAACAAGAAATTGCCAATTTCCAGATATCGTGGTCAAAGCCATTTTCAACAGCATCTTCTGATGGCAAAACTTGTACTTTTTTCTGGTGGCATAGAGGAGAACTGTCCAAAAACAACAGCTCGGTGGTGTCCAAAAAAAGCAGAATATTGGTAATTATCAGCAAGAGACAGGAAAGAATTCATGGTGTTTCAATGTGAAACCAAGGGTACTCAATGAAAGTGGAGGCTCTGCCTTAAAATAAATTTTGATGCCTCCAAGGAGACTTTAAAAATATAACGTGCACGCTAATTGCTTTGGCTCGCAAATGCCAGCCAAATGATGTTAGGAGTGTGATTTTGCCGCAGCGGAAAATGGTTTGATATTTTAGGACTCGGAGAAGTTGAACTGTTTCGAGTGAGTCGGAAAGTTGAGTGTAACAGAAGCACCAAAAAGGCATCACTAGGTGTCTCTGCAGATCCACATCTCGGCACCGATCTTCCGCAAAATGCGATTTCCGCCAAGGAAAAGTCATTTTAATGAAGAAAAAGACTTGGTGCATATTGCATTGTACAAAAAAACCTCCCAAAAACCCAATTTCTTACAATAAGGCAACCAAATGCTCAATAAGTGCTAAAATTCAGCGCTACTTGATGTCCTTCTGCTCATGCTTTGTGGCACAGGAGTTTAGTTTCGGGTGGCACACTTACATACAAATTTCTCCGACAGAATTCTGTGACATTTATTTGTGTCCGCGTAAAGTTGGGGAAAACTGGGGTGAGGTGGGGAAAAAAGCAAGGCATGATTTTGGCAAGAAGGAGTTGGCCAAACTCAACCTCAGGTTGGATTCGTCGGGCTCCTTCGCGGATGGGTGGAGATGAAAACAACTTGTCTTGAAGTAAGAGAGAAATTGGGGAAAATTTGGGAAAATTGAGGCCGATGCAGAAAAAAAGCTGCACCCCATCCGGTCAACGCAAACGCAGGCATCCAACCTCCAGTGCGATGGAGAAGGAGGTCAATGAAGAAGCAACACTGTCCCGAAAACGCCTGTTTCATCACTGCCAACCTGCTGCAACCCTCACCCAAAAGGCGAGATTTATTCCCATGTAAATGCCCCGGCGGTGCTGTGCTCCCCAGCAGGACTGGCTTTGCCATGGGTTATTTCTTGCAAGTGAAGTCAACTGGAGAGCGGAGAGAACCACAGTGATGCTGAAGGGAAGTTGAATGGATTCACCTTAAGCCTTGGGTTATTTGGGCTTTTTTCCCCCTACCCATCTCCTATCCCTGTCTGGAAAACGAGAAAAATCTTCATTAAATGAACTTAAAAAGTGCCCGATGAAGACTCAAGGGAGAGAAACGAAGCCATGTGAAAAACGACCCTGAAAAATGGCAGAAGGGGAATTAGGTGGTGGATTTGCAGTTCAAAGAGGCCACTTTGGGTCCTTCCTCATCTTTACACCCCATTTTTTGCATTTCCAGAAATTCTGGCATTTTCCAGTGCAGAAAGCCCAAGCCAAGGGCCATCCCCTTTGGATACACCAGGGAAATCCCACCACGACTCTCCCACGATGACATTTCGAAAGCTCCAGCCATTTTCTCCCAGTTTTGGTTGACACTCTTGTTATCGCATAGCCGTAAATTTTTAAGCAGTTTGTCCCATGGTAAAAAACTTTGCCAGAAAATGGAAATATTTTGCTTTTGTGACCAGCCTGGTGTATCTGCTCGTTAAAGACCGATGTCTCCTACACCCTCGAGAAAACCTAATTTTGAGAAATTTACTTCATTGATATTAATCCCTTTTGCAAGATTTCGCATTTTTTTTTAAAAATCCTAAATTAGTGGCTCCTTAACTGTTAATAGGAGAGATTAACAGGACGATAATTAGCAAAATCTTGTCATTTTTTAAACATGGACCTCATGATTCTCCAGCTCTGAGCATCCGGAGCCCATCAAACTCATGTGATGGATACAAAGCATTTCCACTCATTTTTTCAAGCTGTATCCATGCAAACTCAACACTCGATGAGTCCAAGCACTCAGGCACTTGGCGTTGCTTAGTTGGATAATTAGAAAAAATTCGCCGTTGCGTCACCGTCCTCATCCAGATGCAATGGTGGCTCCTGGTCCAACACTGGGAATATTTGGGCTCTGGAAAACCCTTCGTCGTGGCGTTGCCCCTCCAGTTGGGTCTTTCCTGGGTGCGTTCCCATTTATTCAGCAGCTTCCTCCAAATCCTCTCTTGAATTTCTCAACTTTCAAGTCCTGTCCGGAAGGGAAACATCAGCAGCTCTGGGTTTGCAGGAATCAGAGGCGCTGGGTGCCTCTCCATGGGCCTGATTATTTTCCACAGGCTTGTGCTAATTTTCTGATACGATCCACGCCTCTTTGTGAGGCACTAAATCCTCATTACTTTTCCTGACCGATGCATTCTAATTAGATCAACACTTTAAGAAAAAAAAAAAAGAGGGGGGGAAAAAAAATACCCACAATAGCCACAGGACGGCTTTCCATCTCATTAACTCCCTCACTTATTATTTTAATGAAAATTACTGATAAAAAACCGGGCATCTCCATTTGCCGGGACCGGGAGCTTCGTCGGCTCCTATCTAACATCTCTCTCATCACCCGGGATGCGAGCTGTTGCCATGGCGACGCGCAATAATAGAAACTAATAAATTACAAACGAGATGCTCGTTGAGCAATTATTGTTCTCTTTTATGCAAGTGTCTTGCTAATTTTGATCATAAGGAATGCTGCCATAAAGCAGCCAAGGGATAATAAGTCCATTTCTAGAGATTATTAGAAAATAGACAGAGGCCAGGGTTGGTGGTTTGTTGTTTTTTTTTTTTTACATCAGTGATTAAGTGGTTTGGTGCTTTCGGGAAACCCAAATAAGACATAAAACTTTTTGGGGGGGCTTTTCCCAAGCGTTGTGTTGGGAGCCGAGCTGCTAAAAATCACATTATTTTCCCTTTCTGTCACCCTAAAAACACCCAGAAAAGCCCTAAAAAGCCCTCACCGCCTGCCTTCTTTTTAAAGAGGACCCCAAGAGCCGTCCACATTATTTTGGGTTGGCTGCAGTTATTGCCAGTGGGATTGCGCAACCTCAAATGGCATTTCCCCTCCCCAAAAATATCGAGTGTCTGAGAGAGAGAAATCCCTGAGGGATGCACAATATTGCACCAAGGAGCGTTTTTGGGATGTAACCACCAATATTTATTCCCTGCACTGCAAACGCACATGAAAACACCAACCCATGGGCAACTTGAATTTCAAAATAAGAAGTTTCAAGCCCCAGAAGCCATTGGTATGACTGCTGCAGTTGGTATTTTTGCAATTCTTGGGCATCTTCTTGTACCTTCTCCCAGCTAAAACCTAAATTATGCCAAAAAAGAAACTCAAGGTGGGAATGTTGATGATGCTGGGGGAGAACCAGGGCGGAAAAGGAGCGGCAAAGCCAAAAAAAGGTTATCTGAGACCCCAAAATCTCTTGAGCTGCCTTGAAACGAAGCTAAGAATAGGGAGAGAAGAAGTAGTGGAGAAAATCACGGTGTTTGTGTCCCTCCCACCAACAAAGAGTGTTTTTTCATGAAAAAATGCCAACTTCTTGTCCATTTTACCATGCACTCGCATGGCTTCTGCGATACTAATTTAGGAGAAGTCCTCACCTCTCCCTTTTGCAAACATCGGGGCTGCAGCTCTGCCAAACCCATGGGAAAAAAGGCCATAAAAATTAAAATAAATAAAAAAAAAAATCACTCAAGGTCATTTTTTGCACCGTATGAGCAAGATACGGGGGTTTTAAAAATTATTGTCCTCAGCTGGGGATGAGCTTTGACGAATTACCAGGAGGCCCCAAGAATTGAGAGAAAAGCCCTCAAACCTCCTTGGCCCAACTCACCCCTTGGCCAAGAGGTGATTTTGGGGCACTTTTAAGGGTGTTACACAGAATCACTGAATATCAAGAGTTGGAAGGGACCTCGAAAGCTCATCCACTCCAACCCTCACGTTCAGGTTGAACCTCCTATGCTCCAGCTTGGGACCATTGTCCTGGCATTGGACATCCCAGAGCAGAGCCTGGCTCCTTCCTCCTGACACTGCCCTTTACAAACTGATAACCATGAATGAGGACACCCCTCAGTCTCCTCTTCTCAAGCTAAGGAGCCCCAGCTCCCCCTCCTCCTCCTCATAAGGGAGATGCTCCACTCCCTCCAGCATCTTTGTGACCCTGCTGGACTCTTTCAAGCAGTTCCTGTCTTTCTTGACCTGAGGGCCCAGCACTGGACACAAGATTGCAGCTGTGGTGTGAGCAGGGCAGAGCAGAGGGGCAGGAGAACCTCTCTGCCCTACAACCACCCCTTCTCATCCACCCCAGGATGGCGTTGGCTTTCTTGGCTCAAGGGCACATTGCTGGCTCATGGGCACTGCTGCCACCAACACCCCAGGTCCTTTCCAGCCACTCGTCCCCAAGCCTGCAGTGTCCATGGGGTTGTTGTGACCCAAGTGCAGGACCCTGCACTTGGCCTTGTTGAACCCCATCCAACTGGCCTCAGCCCATGGATTCAGCCCATCCAGGTCCCTCTGCAGAGCCTTCCTACCCTCAGCAGATCAACACTCCCTCCCAACTCGGTGTCATCTGCAAACTTGCTGAGGGAGCACTCAATCCCCTCATCCAGAGCATTGATAAAGATGTTACCTGCGGGTGGAGGCTGATGGAGGAGGGGTTGGGGGAGTAGGGCCCCCCCAGGTCATTCCTGAGTAGGTTGTCGCTGTGCATCTTGGTTTTGAGGCAGGTGATGTAGCGGTTGCAGAAGTCCTTGCACAACTCATTGACCTTCTCCAGCTCCAGGAGGTGGATGCGCAGCACCTGGATCGCCTTCACCATCTGCGGAAGGAGACAAAAGCAGAGTTAAAACAATGTTTTTGCAGGAAAGAAAAAAGTATTCTCACCCAAAATCTAACTTGGAACCGACCCCTACAGCAGAATTAAATGCACTCCTTAGCACATCAAAAAAAAAAGAAAGAAAAATCAATATTCTCACCCAAAACCTAACCTGGAACTGATCCCTACTCTGCCATAAGCCACTGCTGGTGCAAAGCCTGGGCCTCATTAAACCCTGCCCCATAAACACTACAAAATTTACACATAAAACATTCCTCTCGCCAAGCCGAAAACCTTAAGTTTTACAGCCACTGTTTGAAATCTTGCATAATATATATATAAAATTGCAGCTATTCACTCCAGGGCAATAAATCGGGTTTTATGTAACAAAGCGTCTTTGCGTTTCAAAGGGTGCTTGGGACTTGCAAATTTTAGTGGTCATCCTGACAAACTGCGCACCGCCACGGTGGGGAAACATCCCGAAAAATCCAGGCCCAAACTCGAGGAGCTCCACGATGGAGAAAGCATTATTTTTGGTTGGTGAACAACAAGGATGATGGGTTGTAGCTGGAAAAATTGGTAATCTGGGGGGGTTTTTTGGCTTTTCTGGGCTTGTTTTTCGCTCCTCCACAGCCGGCGCGGGCAAAGCGCGAGGTGGAGGTGTTGCGCCCCGGCTCCCCGCATCCTCCCGGGGCTCAGCGGCCATGAAAGTCAATATTCAAGGGCAAAGGCAAGAAGACCCGACACAGAGACGTCTACAAAATAAATCTCTCAATTATCTCAGCTCATTTGCTTAGGGTCTCATTTTATGGCCCTGCTCCGCTGCGCCGTATATCTGTCCGGATAAAGAGTTACAGTCCGACGGCGGACGTGCGCGGGGTTGTAAAAAATACAGATGCTGAATTAATTGAGTGTGCGGCACTCGGCAGCTGATTGAGTTGATAATGGTGAGATCTGACCTTTTTCTAATTTCTAATTATGTGCATCTCGGCGGTGAGGAATACATGACTCTTGTTCTAATGACAGCTAATGCCGCCGGCCTTTTCATCCTGGCTTTGCCAGCACCTATTTTGGGGAAACGGCGGCGTTAGAAAAAACCAAAACAACAAAAAAAAAACCCCAAAATCCCCCAAAAATAGACAATGCAAATAGGGTAAAAGAAAGGTCAGTATAGGAACGGGTCAAAACATTGAGTTCTGAGCACTGCAAGGCTTTGTCGTTCAAAATTCCCTCCCACCAACAGGAATGGTCCTTCCTCAGCACCACATCAGCCAGCTCTGCTGTCCCAATGGAGGCCAGAGTGGGACGGCTTTTAGAGAAGTTTTGGGCATTAGATTAGAGTATATACACAGGAATGTCCTAAAAATATGGAAAAATACATACATATACATATGAGTATAAATATATCCAGTGCTTGAGGCCATCCATGGGATCAGCGCACATCTCCACAGCCTCGGCAGCAGGAGTCACTCCCAGACTTGTGGCCCCAAAAATATAATTAGAGTAGGTTTTTTTTGGGAAGAAACCACCAAACACCAGTGAAAATACCTTCTGTGGACACATTTCCTGCACTGACCATTTGCTAGAGATATTTAACTTTGATATATGCAGGAAGAGATTTTTCTCCCACAAAATTTTAGAGTATTTTTCTAGCTTCAGCTGATTTAATCTCTCTCCTCTTGCTAAGTCACTGCACGCACTTCTTATCTCATTTAATGCGATGGGGGTTTTGGGGGGCAGCTCAACATTCAGTCCCCAAACTGAAATAAGCCAAAATGTTGCTTTTTCGATCATGCATCCCAAAGGAAATTCTGTCCTTGGCCACAAGACCTGGCGAAATGGGCTTAGGGATCTGCAAATGGGGCTTTGCATGGCCCGTCATTTTTTGGGGGACTCTCCTCCAGGAGCTGAAATAAGGCACAAAAGATGTGGGATTTTAATCCATCTTGAAACTGTTTCTTGGAGATTTATTTTAGGAAAGTGGTAATTTTTGCACTTGGATGAGCATCGCTTGTTCTTCTTCCCTCCGGACACAATCCCCTCCTTGATATCTGCAATATTTGGAAAAAGCTCTGAATTGACTGATTTTGCTTCTTTTCAGGGATGGAAATCCCTCTGCAACACATCCCAGGGGACACACCAGCCCCTGGGGAGGGCGTTAGGCTCTTTGCAACATCAGAGGTGGGCAAAATTGCCGCTTTTGACCTTAAAAATTCTCTTGTGGAGCGCTGGGAGGGTGCACCAGGATGGTGCCATGGCCCTGTACACCCACACGTTTGCCGTGGAGACCACATGTGGAGGATAATGGGATATAATGGGATTTTGGGATGTTTCCTGAGGTCCCTGCATGAGAAAAGCTCGATCCCAAGCATACAGTAGGAGCTGTGGGTTGCTATGACCAAAAACGTGTCCCAGATAATTGATTCGCGTCACTCTTTTTGGAAAACAAGATCTGATTTCGCCTTGTTTCTAAGAAAAGAGCTGGCCATCGCACTTGAAACAGGACGGTGCCAGACAAGAACGCAGATGCTACTGCACATTGCGCCAGAGCAGAGATTCCTGCAGAGATAGCAAGGTTGGGGGCACAAACACGATGATCCCGTGAGGTTTGTGTGGGAAAAGCCCCCAAAAATTGGGCAGGGGTTTGTCCTCCCAGGGAAAATGGTCTCAGAGAAGGCCCTGGAGAAGGTCTATGGAGAACATTGTCAAGGTGGCCAACGCTACAGAGTCCCAAGATGCTGCCCAAGGTCTTCATCATTTGTTCCTCACACCCTACCTTCTCCCTGGCCCCCAAAACCATCTGCCATGCCCCAGTTGCCTCTACCAGGTTGTCCAGCTCGGGGTCATCGCTGAAGAAGGGCTTGTGCTCCTGCTCCTGCTGGTGGACGAAGTTCTCGATGTCGACGTCGAAGCTGGCCGAGGTGATGCACTCGGAGCCCTGCGTCGCCTGCTCGCACTTCTCAAAGAGCAAAGTCAGCAGTGGGAACAGCGGGTGCCTGCAGGGGACAAAGGACATACCCCATAACACCAGCTCTTTAAGTCCCACGTCCATTTCCCCCCACGCCATTCATCCATTCCCTCCCAGCCTGGTGGGGCAACCCTCACTCCCAGGCCCATGCTGGAAGAGCTCCCTCTAGGACTTCTCCAAAAAGCTTAAGAATTGCCTAATTCACCCTCATCTCCACGGGGCAATGACTTCTCCCAGTGCCTTGGTGCCTCCCATCACTGCACCAAAGCCAGCATTTCCAAAGCGTTTTGCCATGGGCAAAAAAGCTCTGGCTTCAGCACCGTTGTCTTGGAGCCATCTGCTGTCCTGGTGGCTTCGTGTTTTGGGGATGGACATCAGCACCTGCTCATTGGTGATAATATTTTCCCCCAAAATGTTCTGGTTGGAGGTGCCGGGTGGGGATGAGCTGGTATGGACCTCCCTTGCTATGGGTTTTGCTCGTCCACCACGGGGTCTCTCTGCACATCTCTGTCCACAGGGGTAGGTCAAACCCCACTTCTTTCTTACCACGAGATGACTTTCAGAAAGCAAAAAAATACGATTCTTCTTGCAAATCAATACCTGCAATCCCCACAAGTCCACAATTTCCTCCGATGAGGAAAAGCAATGCAATGGAAAGCGCTAAATGGCTGCAATAGAAAAGGCTAAAATGCGCCAACACCACCAAAGGAGGGGATGGAGACCTCGCGTCAGCGCATCCCTCACCGAGCCTCTGCAGCTCAAATGGAGAAATCCTGCAAGCTCACCAAAAAACCCAACAAAAACTTAAAGAATTTATGGAGTCTTTCAGGGGAAAAATGCCAGTTCTGCTCTCCCCCAGCAGCCCCAGTTACCCCAGCACAGTGGGGTCTGCTCCACCACCTCACCGCCAAAAGATGGCCCAGAAACTGGGTGCGAAGCATTTCCTGCGGCGTCAGGCGAAGGGGTTAAAGCCCCCACTAAGTCTTCATTTGCAGCCGTTAATGCCGCAGCTTTATTAGAGTTTAATCTGGCCTGATCCCGCTTTAATGCCAGATTCGCCCAGGCTGGAGCGGGGAGCGGGGAGGGCGGCGGGGGGGGAAATAATTTCGTAATTTCAGGGCTTAGCCGAGGGATATGAAAAGCAAATTCCAGGTGGCGGCTCGAATGCCTGCGAGTGGGGAAGC
>NW_010191702.1:2106-3068 GCF_000695765.1 Mesitornis unicolor | reverse complement strand
CACGAAAGCTCACAAGCCCTGAGGTAAGGTAAAGAAATCCCTTCTCATGCTAAAACGTGTTATTATAGTGGATGAGAGAAGAGTGAATTTCTGAGGAACAGCCTCCCTGAATCCAAATAATCCTCCCTGTTGCACCATCAGAGCAGAGCGTTGGTACTAACGCTTTCTCAGATGTGGAAGAAGAGATGGAGATGACCAAGGCCAAGGAGAAGAGGCTTCTTCTTTCTGAAGGCAGAACCTGAGCAGACCCTGAGGCATCAAGGATTTTCTCTATTCTCCGGCACAAGCATCTCAAGGACAAATGGATTCAAGGATCTTGAATCTGAAGACAGGACGTCCGGCCTATCTCAATGGACGCAATACTGGGAATGCCTGACTGGGACCATGGGTGCTTCTGGAAGATTTCTGCCCAGTTTGACAATTCAGAAATCCTCTCTTGGAGGGAGAGCGCAGAGAATTTGCTTCATTGGCGTTAAGCCATGACAGACGGTTTCTGTCCAATTTCTGTCAAATTACAGGTGCTCGAGCCATGCTAGTTCAAAAGAGTTTATGGTGACACTAGAGAAGCCTCCACCTTTTGTTGTGTTGCACACTTGCATACTTCAGTTTTCTCCTTAGGAAAGCTGCATTTCTGCAAGGACTACAGTACCCGATGACATGGGAACAAAGCTGACAGGACACTTGGTGTCAGTTTTTCGTCCAGCAGTGGCAATGTGGTCCCAACGCCTCATGGTGGGGGGCGCCCACCTCACAGGGGACAGGGAGGGAACAGCTCCCAGCTCCCGCGCACCGCCCCGGGCAGCGGGGGCCCTTCCCAGTCGCAGCCGGTGTAGACGCAGGCGGGGCGGGGCGGCACCGCTATGGGCGGCCTCAGCGCGGAGGAGGAGTTTGAAAGGGTGAGGGCGGTGCAGGAAGTGCTGGGCACGGCGGGGGGGACCCGCGAAACACTCACCCGAGGGAAA
>NW_010191702.1:0-1529 GCF_000695765.1 Mesitornis unicolor | reverse complement strand
TGTGGGCCCCGGGTAGGCACCCGGTGGGTGCGCGGCGGGGGAGCCGATACACGTGCCCTGTAAATGTAGCTGGCCTGAAGCACCCGTGAAATACTCCTTGGTCAAGTGTATATGGGTGTTACTTTGGATGCCTGAAAAACAAAGCCCTGTTTAGAAATCAGGACTGATTTTTACTTAATTGAAACACTTATGTGCGTAACCTAAAGCAGTGAAGAGTTTACTTAAGCTTTTTATAATTTTATGAAAAACCCTGGTGGAAAAGAGACCATCTGGCATGATTATAAGGAATGTTAAGTAATCCAGGCTATCTGCGTCTCTGTGTTGCTCCTTTAACAACTGAACCACTTCAGTTTGAGAAGTTCCTTGTTTGAATGCAGCCTTCAAAAGCTGAAGCTCTTCTGTGCTATTTCCAAGCGAGGCTCATCTTGGTAGGGTGTCCTGCATTTCCATGACAAATGCAGCTGAGAAGTGGTCTGCATTTCAGGGGAGTCCTGCCTTGGAGAGATGCTTGTAGTGGACTCTGTTTCCTTCCAGCAGAACTCTTTCCGAATTTTCAGTTATTTGGATTAATATTTTTGGTCATTATTTTCAAGACTATTGAAGTAAGAAGGAAGGAATCCTTGAGTGGTGTGTATTGGTTTGTTTGTTTACTTTGCAAACAGTCGTGGAATCTGCTTAAAGATCACTGCTTTGCTTTTTCAGTCTGCACTAGAAATGTTTCTGAGAGGCTACAGGGAATTAATTCAGCTGCCCGCTGCACACAGGGGAGCGAGGGCTGTGCAAAGTTAAGCAGATAAAGCAGCTGGCACATGTCCCCAGTGTGGAGAACAGGAATGAGGAAGCTACGTGTAAACTTTTCAGTGATCCTAAAGCAGAATCATCATGATGAAAGTAGCTCTAAGGTTACTTTGTTTTGCTTTCTTCTGATTTCCTTTTTGCAGTCCTTTCCCATGCTTTGAGGCATGGACTCATTCTTCCTTCATTTGTGGGATGGCTGGGCTTTCTTGGGGTGTTTTAACTGCAGGGATGACACACTAGTTCCAGAGATGAGAGATGCTGGTGCTGCATGTCTGAGCCCTAATGCCTCTTTTGTAACTTGTTGATGTGCAAGGACTTGGCAGTGGCAGCTTTTGCATTTTTTTATAGCAGCAAGCAGTTCAGTTACCCAGCTTATTTCGTCCATAAGAAGTAAGGAACATATGGCAGAAAGTCTAAGGTAAATCAGCATCTGATGGGTTTGTCACCTTCCACGTTTCCAGTCCCGAGGAGTCCCATGACCGATTCAGAGTGCTCCCTTTGTAAGCTGTGTATCTGCAGGTCTATAACCCTAGTGTAATTCTCCAGCTGAACAAGATTGTTGCTTTGTGACCTGTATGTGAATGCAGTGTGCTCCGGAGTTCCCGTTTTGTCCGGGCAAAGTGGGAACTGGCATTTTTCCAGCCTGAGCAACCCGTGACTTGTCTGCATAGGGTCCTCAGCATCAGAGCTCACAGCCGTGTTGCCTGAGCACATTTATCTGTTCTGATTGT